>NC_135872.1:20838310-21093310 GCF_031162955.1 Sander vitreus | reverse complement strand
GGGAAATGTCTAATTTGTGTTCCATTAACAGAGAGAGAGTGAGTTAACACACAGTGAGACCATAGAGAGAGGGGTAGTTAGACATGGGCAGGGAGATGCAAGACTGTGCACGGAGACAAACTGTCCATCATTTCATTCTGTGTTTTGGCTGTAGTGGTGGTAGCATTGTAGCATTCAGATCAGCCATCTGATGGTACAGCCTCATTTCTGGAACCCCCTTTAGAAACAGTTCACTCTGGCTTTAGACCCAGTCTGTCTCCACAGCAGGCAGAAGCACTGATACACTCTTTTTAGTAATTAGACCTAGGAGTGTGTGCCACAACAGCTACAAGATCTGGTTATTTAAATTGAAGGCGTGCAAATTAAGATTTTATCAGCTGTGCTTTAAGTATGGCTTCTCAGAAATATGGTTGCTCAGTAATTCCCTTGTTTTGCAAAGCAAAAGTCATTGTCAGTGATCACACTCGCTGTCCCTCTTCATGTGACTAGTATTGTGTCACCAAATAATACATGTTACTATAAAAATATAGTAACATTTAGTCTATATACACAACGTTCCACTTCTGGGATTGCTCTGGTGTCGCCAGAAATTCCACCTGATATCACTCTTTTTGGTCGGATGTCCATTACCTTCTGCTTTCTTTGTGTTGTAATTCTAAACTCCGGTGGATTTATGAGGACTATGGTTAACAACTCCTCAGATCTCTGCAGGGTAAATCCAGACAGCTAGCTAGACTATCTGTCCAATCTGAGTTTTCTGTTGCACGACTAAAATAACTTTTGAACGTACACATGTTCCACCAAAACAAGTTCCTTCCCGAGACTATTTTGCAGAGGCACCGGGGCTCCGTACAGCACTTAACGCCGCCCATGACAATTGTGATCGGTTTAAAGAAATGCCAATAAACCAGAGAACGTTTTTTTCTCCCATCCCAGAATGCTGTGTGGACCAGCCAGACCCTCCTCCGCAGCGCTGTGGAGGAAGGTCTGGTAAAGGGAGACTACAGTTCACTTGTCCGGGAGGCTCGTACGTACTTTACGCGTTACGAGGTGCATTAACCTGCGAGGTGTGTCTGCCTTGCATACTCTGTGAGTTGGACGGCCGATTTAACCCATCAGTCCAGCAGAGAGCCATGAACTTTATCAGATAAAAAAGAGCTTAAAATTGTACTTGCTAGTTGCAGAAGCAAGTTGGATTTTCAGCTCTTAAAGCTATAGTGCGTAGTTTCTGTCGCCCCCATGAGGAATTCTGAGTAATGACAACACTGTCGGCGCGTCCACTTGACACAAGCCTTCGGTGATCACGCACCACCCCCACCCCTCCTTCACGCAGTTGCTATAGTAGCGTTTATTCCGTCAAATCAAGGAGGACATGGAGGATTAAAAAAAATAAAATCTTGCCATCTCTGCCAAATGATATCGAACAGGAAGTTTAATTCTCATGAGATTTATTTTCCTTATACCTCCTTGTCTGCTCATCTCAGTAGATTAAGTGATAATGCCAGCACTCTGCAGAACCCTTGTGTGGTATACAGTAACTGTCTCACAGTGAATTTATTACTGTCAGATTGTGGTTGCAGTCTGTGTATATTTTTTATTTTAAGATTATTTTTTTGGGCTTTTACACCTTTATTCAATAGGACCGCTAGGAAGGGGGGGGAGAGAGAGGGGGAGAGAGAGAGGGGGAGAGAGAGAGGGAGAGAGAGAGAGAGAGAGTCACAGGTTGGATTCGAACCCTGGGCCTGTGTCGAGGCATAAACCTCCAAGTATATGTGCGCCTGCTCTACCCACTGAACCAACCCGGTCACATCTGTGTATTTTTCTTCAGAGAAGCCCAGTGGCCTTTTTTCCCTCTAAAACAAGTCTGCACTACATGTGTAGATGGGCATCGTTCAAAATCTTTCGATCTGCCAATCGAGCCAATTTCGATACCTCAGTTTTGATGCTGGTTCCTTAACGATACTTTTGTAGATACCATATGTTTTAAAATCCATTTCAACATCAACAAAAATACATTAAACACAAAACTTTTCCACCTTAATTGTGAATCAAAACAGTTATCAAAATTAAAAAAAATTCTGGTAACATTAATAACACTGGTTGTGCTTTTGGATAGCGGTGCGCCAGTCAGACACTCAGGATTGGTATCAATCCGAACTTTAAAAATTAACAAAAAAAGAGAAACCTTTTTGCCACAACATGAACATATTATTATAAATAATAAATAACTAAATAAATAAACACATGACATTGTGTACAGGATAATATTGAACTAACCAAAATGCAAAGGAATGTAAACAACAAAGACTTTTTAGTGCCAACTGCACAATGACAAACCTTTAACAATAAAGTGACTTAGTGACTGCCCTGTTGTCAACATTTAACTAATGGAGAACTAACTTAAGAGCAAAGGAATGTAATTGAATGGCCTTGTTGCTGAAAGGTGCTGTAGAAGTAAAGTTGCCTTTCCTTACAACCTCAGCCTGTCAGTCAGTCATCAGGGCATAGAAACCACTGTTGTGCCTGCTTGTCTCAGAGGAAGTGTTAACGTCAACAGCACTGTGACCGCTTTCGCCTCTCCGTTAATATCATATCGCAGCAAACGCTGTCTGCATGAAGTTTTGAAAAACTGTAACCACACTTGAAACCACTTTATCGGCATTGCTGTGACTTCAACAAAACTGCAGAGCCGACGTAGTTTACTCGAGTTTACTCCATCCGCGTGTGTGTTTTTTCGATACTAATGGGATCCTGGTATTTTTTTCCGGTGCCATAAAAGTATCAACGTTTGGTGCCCAGCCCTAGGTATATACTGTATGGACCTAGTGCAGGTTTTGGATGAGATGTAACTGGGTGTGAGTCAGCGAAGAGAACGCCTGCCACTACCACCTCTCTCCTGCCCACTGCCCAGATTTAAACAGGCTAGCTAAGACCAGAGGTTGGAGACACTGGAGATTTGTTCCATAGCCAGAAATATGTGTCTGCCAGTGTAGTCAGATGTTTGTATACATACACACATGCTTGAGGAGGTGGAGATCCAGTCATTACCCCAGGTAATTGGATTTAGAACTTTGCAACAGCCAATGAGACAGTGGGAGAGGCAAATATACAAAGCAGCAATCCCAGTAAGATGTTTGCAGACACATTTATAAAGACAGTTACTGTATACTTTCAGCAAAGTGACATCAGTATGTTACTGTGTATGTGTTATTAGAGAGCTTCTCGCATTATGAACGAATTGTTTCTGATTCTCAGTTCTTATTGGCTGAGTCATGTTGGAAGCAGTTAATCTTAACAATACACTAATCCAAGATCAACACATAAATTGGCACAATATGGGCGCCCAGATAGCTCAGTTTGTAGAGCGGGCACCCATATATAGAGGTACTCCTTGACGCAGCGGGCCCGGGTTCGACTTTGACCTGTGGCCCTTTGCTGCATGTCATTCACCCCTCTCTCTCCCTTTCAGCTGTCCTGTCAATAAAGGCCTAAAAATGCCCCAATTTAAAAAATTGGCACAATATGTATTATTGGAAGAATAATACTTTGATTAGATTTCATAATAATTGATGATTTTTGAACATTTTCTTTTTTATTATTCCCATAATGTATTGCCACCATTGTATTAAAACAGTGGGCAGAAAGCTTACTCTTCTCGGCATAATGCCAAGCAGAGTAAACTTGGGTAAATTTTGTGGCATTTGCTAAATAAGACCCTATTGCTAAAAGAAATCAGAGATCTAATTTGATTTAACGCCTCATTAAATAAACAACCAGGGATTGTAATTAAAAACAATTTTCAAATTTTTCTTTCCTCAATGTGCTTTTGAGCATAAATAATCCATTAGCCGCAAACAGTCCAGCATATTGGGATGAGGAGCATTCTTCACATAACCAAACCACTGTTATTTGTTTTTCTGTGGTGTGCTGGGAGGTTTAATGACTTTAATCTACTTTTTTCATACCTCATTGATTGAAATTGGTAAAACCGATAATTCTGGGATGTCCCACTTAAGATGTTCTGCCCCTGATCTGAGTCATTTAATATTGAATATTTGATCCTGATCCCAAAGCATTTCCTACACACTACGGGGTAGTGATAGACCGATTTTATCGGCCGGTAAATATATCGGGCCGATGTTTGCGTTCGCCGATTTTTTTTTTTTTTTTTTCCCGACCATTATTTACAGACATGCGTCCACAGGCAGCTCTGTGTAGCTGGAGACGCTGCAGTTCACGTGCAGACCATGCACTGCCCCTCCCCCACTAGCACAGTGCTGGTGCTGGAAGCCTGGCAGTCTTAATTTACAAATCAAGCACTTTATTTAAATGGCTACTTTTCAGGTTTGTTTTCTTAAATTATTTAAATGTGTTGACAAAAGACATTTTGTGATGACCTGGGTGGTATTTCAGGTCTCTGAGTCTAACCCTGATGTCTGAGTTGATTCACCCTGAGATGGGAAACTGAGTTTTTGGTTTCAGAGCAGCTGATATGAGTTGGTTCAATCAACTCAGAGTAGGTTCACCACCACAATAAAAAGGCAGCATGAATGGAGCCATGATTCTACAATTCACCATGGCAACAACCACAAAGAAACGGCTCGGCGGAAATACTCATGCGCATATACAGCGAGTTAAAAAAAACAAACAGCGGCTTCTGCAAAAGAGAGAATTTGCGTGGGAGAAAATTGCTAAAGTAAATGCGTATATTCCAATATAGTGTATATGATATTTAATCATATGTATAGCCTAATATTACTGGTGAAATGGTATGGAACCTATAATCTATTTAATTTAGGTGCAACACTGCGGACGAAAAAAGTCCTAGGCCTACTAGTCCCATTCTGAGGCTGCAGCACCATCATTAACAGAATTATATTGCATAATCTTTTATTTCAAAGAGTTTACATCATTCACCTGCAATACTGTGGAACTCCTTTTAAAAACGTTTAAAACACGTTTTAGAGCGAGTCACACTCTTCTGACGGCGCTTTGCTACAGCGGCTTTACTAATATGCTCCGCATCACCAATTTTGTAAAAACAAATGCTGTTTGCAAAAAAGCGTAATGCGACACAAATCATCTGCTGGGATGTAAAAGCATAGATGGGTGACGTTAGTGATATGAGGACGGATAAGGTTATGTAGGCTAGGCTACATAACTGATAGACTGGGAAGAAAAACTCAAATAGGAAGTTATCTAAAATTTAAATGTTGGGGTTTCAATATCATCTCCCGACATAGAACAGTCGTAGAAGTAAAACAGCTTCTGCATCAACGGGATCGTCGACAAAAGGAAATGCCATGTTTTGAGAAATAAAACGTTTTATAGTCTGCCTAACATGGTTAACGAACCAACATAATTATTTTGTATTCATGCCGATAAAAAACTGAGCTAAAATGCGCCTGATGCAGACTGAATGACTGAGGAAATGAGAGAGCGCTGTGTCAGAGGGAGGAGACTGAGAGAAACTCAAGTTTATTGAAGAAAACCTGCTCCCGACCAGGTTAGGTTCACAGACTCAGTTACCATAGTAACTGACTCTGAGGTTAAGTTTCCCTCATCTCAGGGTTAACAAACTCAGTTTTCACTAAACCTGCTTTCTGAAATACCACCCTGATTATATCTCTTATGTCAGCAAGCAATGCATCATAAAGGCTGTGTTGTAGATGTTGATGAAAGCCTTTTACCCTTGTACAGTTAACCATATGCAGTGCACCCATCCATATGATGCACATTGTTTAATCAGCTAATCATTTCAGCTGGACAGTAGGTCTATATATTGTTGGGTAGTTTAATTTATAATAAAACCGTTTTTACAAACTACATATGTTTTGTGTGCAAAAATCTTGATTTGTAAAGCAACTAAAGCTGTCAGATGAATGTAGTGGAGTAGAAGTAGAAAGTGTCTTGAAAGAAAAAAGACTTGAGTAAAGTACAAGTAGGGCTGGAAAATATATCTATTATATTGATATCGTGATATGAGACTAGATATAGTCTTTGATTTTGGATATCGTAATATCGTAAATGGCTTGTGAAAAAAGTGTTGTCTTTTGCATTACAGTAAAGTGATGTCATTTTCTGTTACCAGACTGTTCTAGCTCTTCTATTATTTTTGCCTTTACCCACTTAGTCATTATATCTACATTACTGAAGATTATTTATCTAAAATCGAAGTGTGAAGATATTTTGTTAAAAGCACCAATTGTCAACCCTAGAATATCGCCACAATATCGACATCGAGGTATTAGGACAAGAATATGGCGATATCTGAGTTTCTCCATATCGCCCAGCCCTAAGTACAAGCACCTCCAATTACTTGAGTAAATGTAAATTTAACTGGACAACCATTTGCTATAAAGGGTCAGTTCCTTGTCTACAGGCAAGCATACAATTCAGCATATATGAAGAATAAAGTTTGCGATGATAAATGGTTGAGTTTAAAGTTGGACTTCTAAACCAATTAAAATAAACATTCTAAAACCTTGACTTCGATGTTGCCAATAGTTGGTACCAAATTACATAGGTATAGTCATAGGAAATGATTAGGAAATACAAAACCTGAAAAATAAAGTGTTATTAAATCCTGGATTACAGTTTTCCTTTAATGGTTTTCATTTTAGCATGATAGTGAAAATATGAATAAAAAAAATATACTACACTTGCTGCAAAAGGTGAATAAAGTCAACATATGCCTTGATTGACTCCAGTATCAATACTTTGACACTGGATCATGGAATCTAGTGTTATCTCAACTCATCAACGGCAATGTGTCTTTCAGAGCTGTTGGAGAGGAGTCGCAAGAAGGAGGAAGAAATGAGCAGCTTTCAGGTTACCATTTTATGTCTTTAATAATCCTCTGTCTGTTCATTTATGTCTCTAAATCTCCATCCTAAACAGATTTTTACTATCCAGCTGGCCTAATTTCAACTACGCTGCCAAAACGAGACAGCTGGTAGTGTTTTTATTTATACACCACACTGCCTTCTAATTGTTTTGTGTTTTTTTCATATCTGTTGGGGTGTTTTTGAGTAACTGCTGGGCTTTAGTCGTCTTGAGTTCTGTGATGCAGCGCTACAAACACAAGTACACAGCTGTGGGCCTGACACACCGCTTGCAGCCTGGCTTGGACAAGTAGCTAATTACTGCAGACATGAGGCCTTGGAGTTTAAAAGCCACCAGAGGCCTTGGCTCGGTCTTTCAATACCGCAGCATCTACACTTGGCAGGCTACCAACTCACCTAGTCTGGATCGGACTGGACCCCAGTGCCTCACTGACCCTTTGCTCACCAATAAACAGCGTAACACACGTGTGCATGCGTGTGTTTTGATTCCGGGGTCCCATCTGTGGCTGCATGATGGCACCTGCCAGAGCTCGCATGCAATTAATCAGCCCTCTCACACCCAGCCGAGCTTTTAATTATGAAGGATGAGGAGAGAGAGATATAGAGTGAGGGACGTAGACGAGCGAGGGGAAGGGGGAAAAGTCTGAGGGTGGGCTGAGGAAAAGAAAGTACTCACATTACAGGCAGAGAGGGAGAGGCAGCTGGCTGGGGGGGTAAGAGCAGGTGTGTGTTTGAGTGGCATATAAGAGGCATAGCATCACTTATGCATCGTTAGAGAGGGAACATCAGTCAGGAGCTGGATGAGCAGTGAGAGCAGTGTTGTTGTGTGTCAGCGTGTGTGATAAAAAGCCTGTTGTGTGCTACAAACTCTCCCTAGCCCTGTGCATTTCCTTCCCTTGTTACCCATTTGTTGGAATACTATTTCTCTCTTCTGTCAGTATTCTCCCACAGGGTTTCTCTCTGCTAATCTACCATTTTGAGCAGTTACCCCGACTCCCCGTCTGGCTCACTGTGTTAGTTTAAACCTTATTTTGTTATTGGCTCTTACTTGTTATGTGCATATAAAGTAAAGTCGCTGTGTTTGTGTGTCTTTACAGGACCGTGTATTGGATTTGGAGATGGTAAGGGTTAATTTCTTTAATCAGAGTAATGAAAAAAAAAGGGGTATGTATATTCAGGTTTAGAAAACTTGGGAGATATTAAATGCCCTGGACTTGTTAAATTAGAAGTCATTTTGACTTTCAACATGATTCAATGCAGCTGCGTAGGCAGGTTCACCTAAGGCTATGTTTGTTTAACAACCCATTCCGGCTAACATAGGGTTAGAAATGATTACTTTAGTCAAGGCTCAGAGCTCTGTTAATCATCATAAGTCTTGCTGATGGGGTTAAGAACCGAGCTGTACTGACAATACAGTATTGACCTCACCATCTAAGCTGTTAACGTTCACCACTAACGTCCTTAATCAGCTATTAGATGTCAGCCCCGAAATTACGGAGCACCAACGAACGACTACATTGACCCAAGCTCTTTTGTTTTTTTTACTCTCGGAAAAATAAACAAATGAAGCTGTCTAACGCACCCTGTCCATCCATCACAATTATGTGGCATGCTTGGCCACTTCAGCCTTCACTTAGCTGTAGAAGAGCAAATACCTTAGATCAGTCAAATCATTTCTGCTTACCGCCACTACACAGCAGCAGGATGCATTGACCCATGCTCCACTCAGGCCGGGTGGTGGGGATCAACCAGCGAGTCTCACTTGGATGTCAGTGTGCCACTCAGTGTAGCAATCAGCGTGACGCCATGTAACAGCCGGTTCTTTTGACGCTTAAGTGCTCCATCTGAATGGGAACACTACTGAAACATACAGTGGACGGATGAATAGAATGGAGTGCGGCTGGAGTAGTTACTTAATCAAAGCGTCTGTTGTGACAAAAGTACTCAATTACCTTTTGAATTGACCAGGCAGTGTGATATCATGTCTGTTACCATGTAGGTTTGACTGGGAAATGTATAGACCGCATTCCTAGAAATACAATTTTTAAAAGAGCAGGAAGCAAGCACCAGTATTTCCCAGAGCTGTTGTTAGAGGGGTTAATACTCCACTAGTCAGTCTCAACGGAGCTACATTGCTGGGATAAATCTCCACTATCTATTTTGCAAGGGCACTGTTGCTGCATGCAGGGCTGTGAATGGTTTAAAGAAATACAAACAAGCCAGAGCGTTTCTTTTCTCCCTATCCCAGAATAGATAAGCAGTGTAGCCAGACCTTACTCCAGCGCTAACACACAGCTGTGGAGATACTATTCCACTAAGTATTTCATCTTTCTGGTCCGGTAGCCAAGTGGTTAATGCTGCATTCACAGACTCAGGTGCTCCGGCAGTTTGGGAGTGTCATTTAAATGGTCCATTGTGTAACGTCCTGTTGTGTACTTTAACCACCCAATGTAGCCCAAGTAGACTTTATATTTCACAATTATTGTTTTCCGTCAAAGCGTTTTTTTTGTTTTTTTTATCTCGAAATTTGCGACCACACTTAAGGCAGCTTCATTTCACGGAGAAAAGAGACCGAGGGACTGTGCTTTGTGCTGGAGCTTGTTAAATATTTATATTGAAATTGATTTATTTTTTTAGACAATCATGTTATCTTGGCAACCTGTTGTATCGACCTCGGCAATTCAAAGTCAGTGACATTTTTTGAAATAACATTGTAGATTGAGACTGAGCATGAGTAATGTATATGTAATATATTTACAAATGGACTTGGATCCATACACAGTATACATACAGGTTTGTTGTGCATACTGTATGTGTGTGTATGCTTATACAGTGTATTTTAAAGGGACAATATATGATATTTCATTTAGTTTTTTCACGTAGGAGGACATAAATAAAACATAACAGTGCTAATAGTATCAGTTGTGCACCCTTGTTATTTGGGTAGCACATCCCATTAGCTCTGCAAATAAAAAGGCATCAGTAGCCGCCACAGAGCAGTTAAAGCCCACGGACAGCTGATCCAGCTGTGCAGCTGTCATCAGTAATCATCGCCTCAGGTGACCCTTCGACTGGGTTTACCGTCTAATTTCACTAAATGTGTGTTTCATTGATTATTCCTTCCTCGCTCCTCTCTCTTTCATCTTTTCCTCAGTCTTAAGCGAGACGTGCTGAGGAACAGGAAAAAGACACGTAAGGGGGGGCGGCGATTAAGGGAATTGGGATGCAGCCCCAGTATTTAGCTGTGGATAATTCTCCATTTGCTATTTAGTTGTTGCATTGTAATGTTTTCTGCTTGCCTCTTACATGGCAATTAATTATTTACGGAGTCTTTTATTTGATTTCTTTGAATTTAAAATGATAACAGAAGACCATCCTACTGCTTATCAATCTTAGATTTTACTTTTCATTCATTGAATCACTTCCAGATGCATTATTTTGGATATTGTATATATTGTATTAATTTCTCATTAAATTCTTTTTACAGTTAGTCAAGTTTGTAGTTGTGGCAGATTGAAATGGCTAAATATGAATGTCAAACAAACCACCAAACTAATACTGCGATGTAAAGTAAGTGTGTGTGTGTTTGTGTTTCCCAGAACACGAGAGTTGCCCTGGACCACTTGGAGTCAATTCCAGAGAAACAATGTCTGATGGACAACTTCAAAGATTTGGAGGTGGGCCCAACTTAAAGCCTAGATACATTTTCTTCATACAAAAATAGAGTGGTTAAGATGTTCTTTATTTTCTTTCACTTAAAAGGTGCTGTAGGTAGGATTGTGAAGATCCAGGACTTAGCTAAACATTTTTTAGCAAGTTTAACAAGAACCCCCCCTTTCCGCTAAAGCCCAAAACGGTCTCCTAAGCCCCTCCCCCCACAAGGGAGAATGATTGTGTGTGCATGAGCAGTGATTGACACGCAGTTAGACACCCCTCCTGGCCCTGATTGGTGCATCTGAACAGGGAGCGGTGGATTTTTGCAAATCGCACTACAGGCTGTAGGTGGTGCCAGAGGAGCCGAATTTATTTTTATTTTTTTTAATGACCTGCTTCATGTAGTTCTACTGGAACATAGGGTCAGTTTCAGCAAATATGACAGAAAGTTAGTTGTATAAGTCTTACCTACTGCATCTTTAACAAACCTTGGGTGCAGTCAAACATGAAAACATTAAGACACGTGCACACGCATGATGTATCCACTTAATCAATACTGAGCATTTATTTCAGTGTTGTTCTGCTATATACAAGACTGAAGACTATTTGGATGCTCAGGCTTTTGCCCTTTCGGCCTGCTTAAAGACAGTTTAACACAAAGCCTCCATTTCATGCTAATAGGAGTCCCAGCGGCAGAGGGAGATGTTAGAGCAGCGCTACACCAAATACAAAGAGATCGTCTGGGACCTACAGCACCAGCTGGACGATTCCAAACGCAGAATCCAGGAGTACAGAGTATGACACACACACACACACACACACACACACACACACACGTACTGTAGAAAAATGAGCTTTATAACGCCTTACGAGAGCCTGTACTCCAAAACAACAACCCACACCTTTTCTATTTCAGTCACTAATTGCAGTGCTTTGTTCAAACAGCAGCCGTTTGGATAAGGATAGCCTGACTTTGAGAGTCATTTATGAGTCTAGCTCGCCCACACCAGTGCCAATGTGTGCACCGCACCTAATTTGTATGAATAATTCCACATGCTTGTAATGCATCACGGATGGACCGAGTGGGACAAGCTCAAGCTTATGTCACAAATGTACACTCCAACAAAACCGGAATTGTTTTTAACAGTCCCTGTCAATTGATACAGTCATCTTCTGTGCTATAAAGCAGTCAAGGAAGCCATCAAGTCATCATTGTTGACAGCTGATTGCCATCAGCAGTTTGCAACCTCCCCTAAACAGTCAGTCACTTTTTAAGTGGTTTTAATCTGCCGTTGGTTTGCCAAATGAGTCCTGTGTTGAGTGATAAGTGGCGATTGCATTAGCTTAATAGCTGCTGCCCGCACGGGGTTTGTTGAAGGAAAAAGGATGGATGGAATGTCCTTACCAGAGTTCCATCTTGATCAGAGCCAGCAAAGCCAACAACAACAAACAGCCTTTAACCTGATTGTAGTATAATTTCGTCAGATGAGACGAGACTAAATATGTTCGTCAACGACCTTTTTTTCCACGACTAAGACGAGACGATGACGAGACTGCACCCATGTCCAAAAACGCTGATTAAGACTAAATTAACATGCATTATTGTTGACGAAAAAGACGAGTGTAAAATGTTTTGCATAAAACAAAAACTAAGATTAAAATCTCTCTTCATTTTCATCTACAATCAACTCTACTTTTTCATCATGAGATGGAATATTCAGCTGTTACTAGGGTTGGGTACCGAGACCCGGTGCTAATACGGCACTGACCGTTATCTACCGGACCGAATAGCAACGCAGATTTCCGTGCCACTTAAATGCCTGCGCTTCTCTATGATGCTCCTAAACGGACGTCAGAGGCAACCGAAACATCACCGCATGTCACGCTAGTTAACACTACACTTGGCAGCAGGTAACGTTAGCCTACCGTTAGCTAGCAGCTGGAGTAAACACAGTTAAAATGCTGTCAGCTAAACGGTGTAAAAGTTTGTCTCTATTTCACTGTAGAGGATTCCTCTGCTGTTGTCTGAAAAACAGCACAGATGTTGCGTTCACTTGAAACTCGCCTCGCCAGCCTCGTGCTGCATTTAAAGTTATTGTAAAATACCCTTTTCCCATCCAGCGGTCATTGGTCGTAGACTAAAATATAGAGACTTTTAGTTGACTAAAACTTGACTAACAAAAAAAGATATGTGAACGACTAAAACTAACAAGGACATTTGGCATAAGACTAAGAATAAATTAAAAATAGGTGACAAAAGTGGCTTCCAAAGTTCTATTCAGACAGGATTTAGTTTTGGCTCAGTGCTTGTCCTGCCATCACAGGACATCTGTAATGTTAATGGTCTATAAACACAGGATAAAAGAAAACTGTAATATGTGTCAAATTTCAAGAGACCCCAGTGATTTGGCAGGCCTTGCAACAGAATATATTAAGAGATCTGTTCAGGCGGGGACACTTGTGCCCGCATATTTACTGGCAAATAAATGTCTGTAAAAGAAGCTTTTATCACATACAGGTGCGCGCAGTGCATAGTGTAGAGGGACTCAAATCACACTCTCTTACCCAACAGAATATTTTAGCATTCTGTAGAGCTCTTGGGATGTTCAAACAAGCATTTTGTGGGCAGCCAAATCTGGCCCACAACTTATTTTAAGGGGCTTTGAATTTATTTTGTGGAGTCTGTGCTGTGTAAAGTGTAGTACCGTAAGACCTCGTTATACAGAGCTGTTCACACTTCTTGTTAAACTTGTTAAGTTTACATTGTGAAATTTGGGGATGCAGCTATATTCTCAATTGGTCTGTCACTCACACTTTGGACTACCAGACAGATATAATAACTCCCATTACTGGATGGATTGTTATTCAATTTTGGCACAGACATTTGTTCCATCTATCACTACTGTTTGCTCATTCAATTTGTTGAATCTTTGCATCGTCACGTCATGAGTTCAATGCCATCAGGCAACTCAAGATGGCATATGCCAGTGTTACTGATAATGAGTGTAGTTTATATACTGAATTAAGTTATTTACCATTATTGCTCTCTCTCTCTCAGCAAGTTCCAATCTGATACTTGTATTTGCCTAGATAATAGAGTAGTAGAGAGCTCTACACCGTGTTTTTGTTAAGATTTATTTATCAAAAATAACTAAGAAAACAAAGTAACTAAAAGACCTCTTTAACTTAGTGCAGCTAGAATTTTTGTTAAACTGAAATATAAAATCAACTTCTATTTAGAATAGTGTAGAATTTACTGACGTAAATGATCGGAGTACGGTGATCGGGTGGCTGCCGATCCCCGATCAGTTAAAAATGCCCACATCAATTCCGATCGGAATGGCCACAATTTTGTGGCCATTCATCTAGTAGCTGTAGAGATCTTTCATACTTTTTGATCCTCTAGCAATGAAAGTAATGACCAAAGTAATTACGCTTGATCCTCTGGTGACCATGAATGTTGGCCATGGACATTTCATGGCAAAGCATCGAATAATTGTGGATATGACTCATTAGTTCATGTATGTCCATTGAGTCCGGCAATGTAGGGCGGAACCTGACAATTTGAGTTGTTTGCCCTCAGGCTATACCCACTATTGCTAAAGATCTAAACAGTCATGTTTTCGTCCCCGTGCATTACAGCCTCACAGTGCGGCTAGCGTGGCTGTAGACTAGAGTTGTTCCGATACCAGTATCTGTAATGCCTCCGTTACCGCCTAAAATGCTAGTATCAGTATCGCGACTGTGAGTCTATGCACCGTCCCGGGACCATGGTAATTAGCCCTGAAAAAAAAATCTACTTTAATTAAAAGTAGTATATTCATGTTCTTTATCCGTTTTGACTGACTGTCATAGTAGATAATAAAATAATGGGTAACACTTTACTTGAAGGTATCTACATAAGAGTGACATGACACTGTCATGAACACATGAACCCTAACTTGTCATGACAAAAAACGAATGACACTGTCTGACAGAAGCGTTATGTCATAAACGTTTGACACGTTCATGACAGTGTCATGTCACTCATGTAGATACCTTCAAGTAAAGTGTAACCAAATAATGTTCTCTGGTATTCATTCTGTTATTTCTGTTGTGTTTTATGGTATGTCTCATAAAGGGTTTAATCTGAGCAATCCTATCACATCCCTACAGGGACAGTAGTAATCAGCTGTTTCTCTTTTTTTAATATTGGATCGGTACTTGATTTCGGCCGATATGCAAGTTCAGATATCGGAAAGGAAAAAAATTGTATCGGACCATCTCTACTGCAGACGTTCAGCTTTGTCAGTTACTGTGTCCTCCTGTCTTACAGGACGAGAAGCTGGACGCCACTTCCCGGAGCCTGAGACTGGCTGCTCTTTCTTCCTCTATCAAAGGCTCCAGCACATTCCTTAGCAGCTCGCTGAGATCTGACACACTGTGTGAGTATTTATATACCGAAGCTACAAAACCTGTGCACTGACAGCTTATCTGTTGGCTGTTTTTTGATGCTAGTCATGTTTTTCTGCATCGCTAGATAGTTTGAAAACCTACGCCAGTGTTTTTTTAAATGTTATACTACAGCATCACAGGTCTACACAATGATGACTAAAATGGAAATCCAGGCTGAGATTCACGTACAGTATACATTATTGTAAAGCTTAAGTTGCGATACACATAATTAAACGATGAATTTCACTGTGACAGTCTGAGAGCTATTTCCATTCAGTATTTCAACATGACACCCAGAGCTCAAACTTTCCATTAATGCTCTGGAAGTGTGCCTGTTTGTATCACTGCCAGTGGCTCAGAGCCAAAATCACTTGTAGCACTTTCCTAAGCGGCTTACAGATATTTGGCACAGTGTGAGAGGAGCGTACTTTCTGTGGCTTTGTGTCCGTTTTACCTCCAAGAATTATGGTGGCCAAAACCCATCTATGGCTATTTAACGCCAGTGTCAATATACAATGATCACATGCGTTCAGGACTACTTTGGCATTAACAGGTAGTGCTGATCATTACGGGGACGTAATGCTTTTGTCCCGATTCGATTTGTATTGCGATTTTATTATCCTCCTTTAACCAAAAAAAAGTTGAATAATACACATAGACACAATATATATCATCATTCTAAAAAGAATGCACATCACATGTCAGTCTGACATTTATTTTATTTGTAAAGAGGTACATAACATGGATTTTCTGCATTCGCTCTGTTTTGGCTGGAAACAGATATGATGTAGTCTGTCGGCGGTACCGTATAAACAGAAAATATTTAGGTAAATCATTGGTTCAAAAAAAATGGATCCATTAACGATAGAAGGGAATATAGTACTCCTACATGTTGAGCTGTGACTGGGTGATAGACAGACAGGGAATATAATTGTTTTTCTTCCTTCCCACCTCTGCCACAGCTCCTCACAAACGCCTGACCAGTTCAGACTTGGATGACTCCCTTTTCAACGGGGCCAAACCCCTCGCAGATTAGCTCATCCTCAAGTGAACCTTTTATCTGTATCTCTACAAACCCAAACACATGGTGCTTACAGCTGAGACTAGCTGCCTGGTGCTCATCCAGAACAAAGAAACAAATTGACTGTAATAAGAGGCCTTGAACTCATCACTAATCCTCCTCGACTACCTCAATCTCTGAAGGTGCTCGGGAACAGAAGGGCAAGACTGTACAGCAAACTTTTACGAAATACTTTGAATGAGAATATATTGTAAAGTGTTGAAATGTTATTTATAAGAACCTGAATTGAATGTATGTAATGAAATGAACCGTATGAAAAAGGTTTAAACCAAAATAGTTTGTTACATTTCTTGCCATTGTTACATGTTAAAGAGCTTTATGTACTCTGATGATCATGCCAATGTGCTTGCGCTAAAATTATTTAGAACAACTTTACACAAACAAAACACTAGTGCCTTTTCAACAATATGTAGTTTTGTTTCTTTGACATACTGTGTTGTCTTCATCATGAAAATGTGACATATCTTTTTGTTTCATGCAGTATGTTTGTAAGAACAAACAATAAGCACAAATGGATGTCTATTTTTTTATGAAATGTGAAGAACGTTTATGCACTATCAATAAATACCCATGCAGCCAAATGTTTGGATTTATAAGCGCCCTCGATGATTCATTTCTAGTGTTACCTTTGCAGCAGCCGAAAAAGGTCAGTATGTCAAAAAAGGCATAGTATGTCGAAAAAAGGCATAGTATGTCAAATAGTCATAGTAGTATGTCAAAGTCATACAAAAGTCGTCATAGTATAGTATGTTGAAAAAAGTCAAAGAAGTCATAGTATGTCGAAAAAAATCATAAGTCATAGTACAGTATGTTGAAAAGTCAAAGGCATAGTGTAGTATGTCGAAAAAAGTCACAGTATAGTATGTCAAAGAGTCATAAAAAGGCCTAGTATAGTATGTTGAAAAAGGTCATAAGTCATAGTATAGTATGTCCAAAGAAGTCATAAAAAAGGCATAGTATAGTATGTCGTAAAAAGTTATAGTATGTCAAAGAGTCATAAAAAGGCCTAATATGTCAAAAAAGTCATAGTAGCATGTCAAAGTCATAATATATGTTAAACGGTCATAAAAGTCATAGTATAGTATGTAGAAAAAAGGCATAAGAAATGCATAATATAGTATGTCAAAAAAAAAAAATCATAGTATGTCTTAAGTCATACAAAAGACATAGTATGTAGAATAAAGTCATAGTATAGTATGTCAAAAAGTCATAGTATGTCTAAAAAAGGCATAGTATGTCGAAAAAAGTCATAAAGGTATAGTACGTCGAAACGGTCATAGTATAGTATGTTGACAAAAGTCATAAAAAAGGCATAGTAATGTATGTCGAAAAAAGTCAAAGAAGTCATAGAATACAGGTGCTGGTCATTTAAATAGAATATCATGAAAAAAGTTGATTTATTTCAGTAATTCCATTCAAAAAGTGAAACTTGTATAATGTTCATTCCACACAGACTGATATATTTCAAGTGTTTATTTCTTTTGATTTTGATGATTATAACTGACAACTAATGAAAATCCCAAATTCAGTATCTCAGAAAATTAGAATATTGTGAAAAGGTTCAATATTGAAGACACCTGGTGCCACACTCTAATCAGATAATTATTAGAGAGGCGAAAGGAAGGAAAAGATGTGGTAGAAAAAAAGTGTACAAGCAATAGGGATAACCGCACCCTGGCGAGGATTGTAAAACAAAACCCATTCAAAAATGTGGGGGAGATTCACAAAGAGTGGACTGCAGCTGGAGTCAGTGCTTCAAGAACCACCACGCACAGACGTATGCAAGACATGGTTTCAGCTGTCGCATTCCTTGTGTCAAGCCACTCCTGAACAAGCCACAGGACACAGCGTCAGAAGCGTCTCGCCTGGGCTAAAGACAAAAAGGACTGGACTGCTGCTGAGTGGTCCAAAGTTATGTTCTCTGATGAAAGTAAATGTTGCATTTCCTTTGGAAATCAAGGTCCCAGAGTCTGGAGGAAGAGAGGAGAGGCACAGAATCCACGTTGCTTGAAGTCCAGTGTAAAGTTTCCACAGTCAGTGATGGTTTGGGGTGCCATGTCATCTGCTGGTGTTGGTCCACTGTGTTTTCTGAGGTCCAAGGTCAACGCAGCCGTCTACCAGGAAGTTTTAGAGCACTTCATGCTTCCTGCTGCTGACCAACTTTACGGAGATGCAGATTTCATTTTCCAACAGGACTTGGCACCTGCACACAGTGCCAAAGCTACCAGTACCTGGTTTAAGGACCATGGTACCCCTGATCTTAATTGGCCAGCGAACTCGCCTGACCTTAACCCTATAGAAAATCTATGGGGTATTGTGAAGAGGAAGATGCGATGTGCCAGACCCAACAATGCAGAAGAGCTGAAGGCCACTATCAGAGCAACCTGGGCTCTCATAACACCTGAGCAGTGCCACAGACTGATGCCACGCCGCATTGCTGCAGTAATTCAGGCAAAAGCAGCCCCAACTAAGTATTGAGTGCTGTACATGCTCATACTTTTCATGTTCATACTTTTCAGTTGGCCAACATTTCTAAAAATCCTTTTTTGTATTGGTCTTAAGTAATATTCTAATTTTCAGAGATACTGAATTTGGGATTTTCATTAGTTGTCAGTTATAATCATCACAATTAAAAGAAATAAACACTTAAAATATATCACTGTGTAATGAATGAATATAATATACAAATTTCACTTTTTGAATGGAATTAGACATGAATCAACTTTTTCATGATATTCTAATTATGACCAGCACCTGTAGTATGTCGAAAATTCATAGTATAGTATGTTGAAAAAAGGCATAAAAAAGTCATAGTACAGTATGTTGAAAAAAAAAGTCATAAAAAAGGCATAGTATGTTGAAAAAGGCATAGTATGTTGAAAAAGGTCATAGTACAGAATGTCGAAAAGAGTCATAAAAAAGGCATAGTATGGTATGTCGAAAAAAGTCTCAAAAAAGTCATAGTACAGTGTTGAAAAAAGTCTTAAAAAAATCATAGTATTTTGAAAAGTCATAAAAAGGTCATGGTATACTATGTCAAAAACAAAACCAGTGTATAGTATGTCGTGAAATTTAATAAAAAAAGTCATAGTATAGTATGTCAAAAAAGTCATAGTACAGTATGTCGAAAATGTGTGTGTGTGGGTGTGTGTCTCGTACTCTGTACTCCTGGCTTCTGCGTTTGGACTCGTCCAGCTGGTGCTGTAGGTCCCAGACGATCTCTTTGTATTTTGTATAGCGCTGCTCCAACATCTCCCTCTGCCGCTGGGACTCTTGTTAGCAGGAAATGGAGACTTTGTCACTATTACCAACCAGACATAAGGCACAACTGTCTTTAAGCAGGCCTAAAGGGCAAAAGCCTGAGCATCCAAATAGTTTTCAGCCTCGTATATAGCAGAACAACAACACTGAAATAAATGCTCAGCATTGATTAAGTGGATACATGTGATCATGCGTGTGCACGTGTCTTAATGTTTTCATGTTTGACTGCACCCAAGGTTTGTTAATTAAGTGAAAGAAAATAAAGAACATCTTAACCGTTGTATGTTATTATGAAGAAAATGTATCTAGGCTTTAAGTTGGGCCCACTTCCAAATCTTTGAAGTTGTCCATCAGACATTGACACACACACACACACACACACACACACAAAATAGGAAATAGTTCCAGCACTCCTGGTAGACTGTCCACTGTCTTTTTTTATAGTGATTTAATTGTGATGCTGTAACGGCGGATTATTAATTAAAGTAAAATGAACTACATTGCTTGGTAACAATATTCACTGCAATCATGTTTCACTTGAGTAGCATGGCACTTTTAAATCTGAACAAGAACTACAAGTATGAATTTATTAAGGTAAACTTCCCAAAAGAAAAATGATTCACACACCTTTACAAAATCCAAGCTTGTGGGGTTTTTGGAGCTTTGCGTGTGCCAGCTGTACATGTCCTTTAAAAGCTTCTGCACCGTCTTTTGTAAAGCAGCCTGTAATATTCAAAGAGAAGAATAAAAACAACCTTGATTGACAGCCTATTAGTTTTCTCCTTAATAAAAATCAAAGCATGCAAGTTTTTGCATTTTGCACACTTAAATATTAATTAACTGCCTCATCCTCCGAGGAAACAGCACTGATATCTTGTTAGAAAAGAAAAAAGCCTCATATTTGGAAGAGGCATAGTTTTTGTTAGACTTAAAAACAAAAGGCAAAACAAAGTGTTCCACATAGTCCAGGCGATTACAGGTCTTTTATGAGGCAGCATCCAGAGGAAAACAAAGCTCGACCAACCTTAGAGCAAAAATGAGCTGCAAAGCTGTACTAAGCCTTCACTCAATCCCTGCTCCCATTTTAAGTACATTTTGGGAAGCCAAGGTCCTGAGGACAATGCTTGGACCACATACAGTATTGACTGCATTGTTTGTGTTGTCTCCCTAAACATACTGTAGATTTTACATGTATTTATTGACCTATG
This sequence comes from Sander vitreus, assembly GCF_031162955.1. Classification (NCBI taxonomy): domain Eukaryota; kingdom Metazoa; phylum Chordata; class Actinopteri; order Perciformes; family Percidae; genus Sander; species Sander vitreus. The sequence continues at coordinate 21,072,827 of NC_135872.1, read as the reverse complement.
GTAGGTGCTGGTTCAGTCAGGGTTTAGCACTAAACAGAAAAAAACACAGAGTCCAGAAAGTCTTACAGATACCTGGAGACTATGAAAGTGAGGATTTAGGAACGTTTTGCTTTGTTGAGCAGTTTGAGTTTCAGCAATTATATGTGTTCCCCATAAAGGCTCAAACTTGTGCCCAAACTTGAATTTCAAAATAATGAGCAATCTCAGATTTTTGCTTTTCACCCCCTCATTTATCATAGTATTTGCTTTTTACAAGACTCAAAAAACACTTTCCAGAGTTTAAAAAAGAAAGAAAATCTACACTCATTAATCAAACATTTAAAGCAGCTCTAAACAAAATCTCCAGTTTGTCTAAATAAATCACAAGTTCAGTCACTAACAGACAACCGTGGCTCTCTAATATGCTTCTTTATTCTGTAACTCCGTTACTAGGAAAGCATCTGCTTATCTAAGCTATATTAGGTTGCAAAAACACATGCAAACTCATAGATCAGTCCTGCTGCTCCCAGCAGACTAATTTCTCAATTTACATTCTGCCCCATCATTAGTCCAGCTTTACTCCACTTTGTCAGATGGAGAGATGGTAATGAATAAATTCAGAGCTTTCCACAGGTTTGTGTTTATTTGTGTTTTCCCACAGAAGAAAATACAGCCTCTCTACGTAAAAATAGAATGTTTTTTAATCTGCATTTGCACATGCATGAGAACTGTACCACACATCTGTCGGAGCTCGTCAGAATAAATTGCAGTAGGACAGTCAGAGTTATTTAAAATGTGCCGGTAGCATTCAGATCTATTCAGAAGGCTTCTTTTCCCTGCCCGTATGCATGCAGAAAGACTGAGAAATCAGGTCATTAGCAGGGTGATGCATGTTCAGAGCTGACAATCAACACACACAAACAGGCCAAGAAGCACATTCAGACACACCAACATTCGTTCTCAGCTCTCAAATACATGTATTGTTACACAGCTATTGAAAGGCAACTGAAGATTTGAAAATATTGCCTACCTTCTGCTTAGTTGTGCCCTTAGTGTCTCTCAGCTCAACTTTCCACCTTTGCACCACTGGTGTCCGCCTCAGGTGTGTCGCATCAGTGGCTCATTAGTCAGGCAGCTCCCATGTGTTGGCATCAGTTGTGACCCTCCAATCTGTTCCTACACATCCCCTAATCCACCAAACATGTAATATTATGCAGATACAAATACACTCTCTTGAGTTAAATGGTCAGTTCCTTGTCCGTGTTTTAAGACATGCTTTTATATTTCTGTCTCCACCTCAAGGCAATGGTAGTTAATCTAATTAAGTTTGAGGCGGATGGAGTTGCTCAGTTGTCATGGAGATGGTTCAATTGTTATGGTCAATTCAGCCAATGAATTCAGATAATTTTTTATTGTCAGCCATGCAACATCAATATTTCTGCAGCTATTCAGGTGTTCCGCTCAAGGGCACTATGGCAGGAAGTCTAATTTCCTGTCACAGTGGAAGTTGAGAAGCTTCATGAAGTTGTAAAAACACCTGAGCCAGTGCAGCCAAAAGTCACAAAACATACACATATACTCATATATATATATATATATACATCTCAACCCTTCGTCACAAATACTTTGATTCCTAAAGTTAAGGCTCATTTAATATTACCTCACTAAAACAGCCATTAGTAAACACCGCAACCCCTTAGTGTTGCTTCTGCCTCTCACAGCCAATCAAACAGCGATGGGGTGTTTGCCACCGCTGCTTACTGCTGTTATAGTGCTGACGTAAGCCTCTGCAGCAGCCACCGAGGCTGATTCCCATTAGAACAAACCTATTTGGCTTGCATTACAAACCCATTCAATCAGGCAGCCATGCTCTGCTTTTTCGTTTAAGCCTGGAGGCTGAGAGTGTATCCAGCCACTGCCGTTCAATAAGTGAATGGGTTATTGTAGCTGATTCTCCGCATCAACCTCATTTTCTCCTGGGCTTATAGGGGAAAAAAACATGTTTTTTCTGCAATTGTTGTGCAACAATTTGTATTTATAACCCATTTATAAATAAGATGAAGTGCTGTGTTTGCTCATGGAATATGCAACAGTCACGGGTGAGTGGGGTTATTTTCATGTTTGATGGCAGACCGGTGTGGAGGACCAGTCACTCAGCCTGCCAATTGTGATGCCAGAATGGCCTCTCCTGGCTCTGTAAGCGGGAGGCTCATCGCGTCCTTTATGCCACGCTCGAGTGTCAACACTTGTGAGGACCTGTGCTAAATAGTATGATGCAGCCCTGCATGGCCTCACAGCAACCAGACGGTGACCGTTATGACCTAGTTGTGAATTGACTTGAGTGACGTGGCTGTAATAGTCACAGACTCAGTTTATTACCTATCACTCACTGCATCACTGAATATGATATGTGGTTAGCCTACATTAGGATACTGACTCCCAGGCCTCAAGGCAGCATCTGATGTACATTTCTTTTTGTAATCCTCCTGTGTACATTAGCCTATTATAGGCTACTTTTACTTCATATTGCACTGATTTTAAAACAGGTTTGGATGAATTCTACAAAACAAATGAAATAAAAAGTTGACCCTCGCTATGCAGCTGCTGTAATATCAGTGACCAACTACAATAGGCAGGAATCAAACTTGGCTTAGCCCACACAGGGTTAAACAGCTGCTTTAATGTAAAAAACTGTATGTTGAATAGTATAACATTATCATGGCAGAAATGCCACATTTCAATTAATTCATTTCAATTTCAGTTTAAGTTATGAATGGTAAGACATATATGCTAATATTAAATAATGGTGATAGGGGAAGGAAAGAGTCTGAAAAGAAAGAGGGCCAAGAGCATGGATGTATTATGGCCAAGAGTCACCTACTGCACTCATGGCCCATAATTCCTAGCTACACCTCCACTAAATTTAAACTTAACTAAGTTAAAATATAGGCCTAAGTGTTAAGTGGAATTGTTCATGTCATTTATTTAAGACAGGTTGCACCACACAATCTAGTTCTAATGTAGAAATTTGTTTTTACTTAATATTATACCTACTAGCTGCCAAGTGGAACTGTTGAGTATATTGAATTAACCAACAAAGCAAACGTTAGCTTGCAAATACGACCCGTTTGGATTACAGAATAAGAGGTAATATTAAATATGATCAACATGCTTACCAGACACTTGATAAAATGCTGTTTGATCATAATTGAAACTTTTGATTTACATTTCATAAAATACAACAAAGGTGAATTACCAAACGTTAAGTCAATAATGTTGCAAATGACCACGTAAACTAGATTAGCATAATCGGATTAATTCTAAACTGAATACTGCTAACTCTGAAACACGCATTTTTCTCTATGAATGCATTTAGAGATAAAACAAAGTAATACCTACATTTACATGAATTGGCAGTTAAGTTAGGCTATATGTGTCGGCCCGTAAAACTTGGAGGTTATCCTAAAGCTTGTGATGCTACAGTAAGTATTTAAAAGTATTTACTAGCTAACACATTTAAGTTTTAATGGTTCAGCACAATTTAGTAAATCACCAGTTTGAGTTCTTCTCTGGGAACCATCACCTTATCGTGGTGGAGAGGTTTGTGTGTCCCTATGAACCTGAGGGCTGTGTTGTCTGGAGCTTTGTGCTCCTGGTAGGGTCTCCCAAGGCAAAGTGGTCTCAGGTGAGGGGCCAGACAAAGAATGGTTCAAAAATCCTATGAAAAATCGAGGAAGGGATGAAGTGACCCTGCCCAATTGGCATCAATTTCCCTGGTGGAGGTTGCTGAGGTAGTTAAACAACTCCACAGTGGCAAAGCCCCAGGAATTGATGAGATCCGTCCAGAAATGCTTAAAGCTCTGGGTGTGGAGGGGTTGTCTTGGTTGACACGCCTCTTCAACATTGCGTGGAAGTCTGGGACGGTGCCCAAGGAGTGGCAGACCGGGGTGGTGGTTCCCCTTTTTAAAAAGGGGGACCAGAGGGTGTGTGCCAATTACAGGGGTATCACACTTCTCAACCTCCCCGCTAAAGTCTACTCCAAGGTGCTGGAAAGGAGGGTTCGGTCGATAGTTGAATCTCAGGTTGAAGAGGAACAATGCGGATTCCGTCCTGGTCGTGGAACAATGGACCAGATCTTTACTCTCGCAAGGATCCTGGAGGGAGCCTGGGAGTATGCCCAACCAGTCTACATGTGTTTTGTGGATCTGGAGAAGGCGTATGACCGGGTGCCCTGGGAGATACTGTGGGAGGTGCTGCGGGAGTACGGGGTGAGGGGGCCATCCAATCTCTGTACGACCAAAGCGAGAGCTGTGTCCGGGTTCTCGGCAGTAAGTCGGACTCGTTTCAGGTGAGAGTTGGCCTCCGCCAGGGCTGCGCTTTGTCACCAATCCTGTTTGTAGTATTTATGAACAGGATATCGAGGCGTGGTCGGGGTGGAGAGGGGTTGCAGTTCGGTGGGCTGGGGATCTCATCGCTGCTTTTTGCAGATGATGTGGTCCTGATGGCATCATTGGCCTGTGACCTTCAGCACTCACTGGATCGGTTCGCAGCCGAGTGTGAAGCGGCTGGGATGAGGATCAGCACCTCTAAATCGGAGGCCATGGTTCTCAGCAGGAAACCGATGGAGTGCCTTCTCCAGGTAGGGAATGAGTCCTTACCCCAAGTGAAGGAGTTCAAGTACCTTGGGGGTCTTGTTCGCGAGTGAGGGGACAATGGAGCGGGAGATTGGTCGGGAGAATCGGCACAGCAGGTGCGGTATTACATTCAATTTATCGCACCGTTGGGACGAAAAGAGAGCTGAGCCAGAAGGCAAAGCTAATGGTCAGTTTTTGTTCCTACCCTCACCTATGGTCATGAAGGCTGGGTCATGACCGAAAGAACAAGATCCAGGGTACAAGCGGCCAAAATGGGTTTCCTCAGGAGGGTAGCTGGTGTCTCCCTTAGAGATAGGGTGAGAAGCTCAGTTATCCGTGAGGAGCTCGGTGTAGAGCCGCTGCTCCTTTGCGTCGAAAGGAGCCAGTTGAGGTGGTTCGGGCATCTGGTAAGGATGCCCCCTGGGCGCCTCCCTAGGGAGGTGTTCCAGGCACGTCCAGCTGGGAGGAGGCCTCGGGGGAGACCCAGGACTAGGTGGAGGGATTATATCTCTAACCTGGCCTGGGAACGCCTCGGGATCCCCCAGTCGGAGCTGGTTAATGTGGCCCGGGAAAGGGAAGTTTGGGGTCCCCTGCTGGAGCTGCTACCCCCGCGACCCGACCCCGGATAAGCGGATGAAGATGGATGGATGGATGGATGGACCAGTTTGAAACTTGCTTTAATCACAAACTTTTTAACTGGAGCAACCTAATCCTGTACTGTATATTTGTGTCTGTATGCCTAATATAAATCCTGTTTCACCTGCCAGGACTGAGCTAAGAGCCATCCAAATAATACAGATGGATGTCTGAAAAGTTATATATAACCAGACAACTCAATTAAAAACAGATTGTTATTTGCAACGAGTGGCTGGCTAGAGGCAAAAGGCCTTGTGGAATTATTGAATTTGCCGTGTGCGTTATCAGTAGGGGAGTCACCTTTACCAGGAACACTTATCTTTTGCAGCAGTTTAAAAAAAGTTTTTTTTTTACAAACTTGATACAAATGTGTCACTTATTGCTGGAATTTTCTGTTTTGGATCTTTATCACTTAATGTATCCAAACTATTTCAAACACAGGTCGAGTTTTTATGAATTCAAACACAGCACATCTGATTTGAGCAGCATACAGAGCCCCAGTTAGACAGCCTCCACAATTATCTGCCACTATCACTTATAATCAGATCACATTTTACAGCTGGTTTTGCCGCAGTCACCTTCACAGCAGCTAAAACGGTTTAAAGTTCACTCGCCTTTTTTTTGCTTCCCAGATCCCATCCCGTCTCACTTTTCATCTGGTCTGAACAGGCAGGGCTGGGGCCGGGGGAGGGGAGCTGCCACTGTGATACTCATTGCTTCATTGGGATTCTCACTGGATCCAATCACACTGTCAAGCTTGGATAGGAGGCCTATCTCCCTAGGTAGTGCATACAGCACACACTCAGAGTTTTGAACATCACTCACTGACACATACAGATGGAGACATACAGTATAAATGTGCACCCACGTACTCATGCACCCTTCACCAGCATCATACACGCTCTGTCTCGATCCTCATATGCCTGTTGATGCTCTTGACTGCAGAGCAACAGTAAAGCAGTGTTTTGGTGTGCAGCTCAGGCTCTCCGCTCTCATTCACTCTTGTGGTTTGCAGCCCTTTCTCATCTGGGGAAACTAACCAACTTGAATTTTCAAAATTGTGTTCCACTTCAGTGATAATCTTATTCAAAGTTATGGTAATATTACTCTAATGTCAGCACAATTAACAACTAGATGCACTTCGCCAAATTGCTCCAAAGTACAGTAGACTTTAGTGTATATGGAGGTTTTCTACAAGAATGAGACTTTTACCACACATGCACTAACGTGCATTATGTATGCATGGTAATAAATACCCTTATGTGTAAAGAATCCTGAGCTGCCAGACCTGGTCCCTAGATGGCACTGTGTCCACTAGACGAGAAAGCCGCCCTGCTGTTTATCATGCAGCTGTGACAGCCTGTAAAAGCTTTTGTCAGTGGAACTGAAGATTTAGAGCCCAGATTAGCGCATTCATATCTTGGCAGTTAATTAGGGCTGAGGATCTAACTGAAAGCTTTGGCTGCTGAGTGATGGAGCGGAAGAATAAGAGGAGGTGTGCTCCCTGCAGGCAGACATAAAAGTGAATTAAGTGCACATATATACACACCTGACTATTGTGCTAATATATCACCGTGTGCACCCAATGTGACATATGAATATGAATGCTTAACTCACACATGTGCAACCATTTCTCTCCGTGCGCGTGAACTGTGATGTGGCTTAAGCATGCCCAATGCGTACACACGCCTACACTACACTTCTATTAGAGGTTCGCACATGTGTGTATGTTTGTGTATGTGTGTGTCCTTCATATTGCTGGAGTTAAGGTCATCGGGCTCATATTTTACCTGTCAGGACTGATCACCATCACCTTCACAGCTGCTTTGCTTCGGTCCACGGAGGATACAGCATCTCTCCTGAATCTTTACTGGGACAAACAAAATAAGCTGCATGTCTACAATCTGTAGAGGGGGAGCTATAAAATGCTACAGCTGCAGACATACCCAGTGCATTTACAGCATCCTGCCTCTGTGTAGGAAGCAACAAAACCAGATTTCATCTGTAATTACTGACAGAGCTGATGCATCGCTCTTATAAAGCTGCTGTTTATTTGAAAGGAAAAACATGCCACAAAGTGTTTAAGTGGAATTAACCAGTTCATTAGTTGAAGTAAAATTTCACGACAGGTCAACTGTCAGCCTTTAAATGCATGAAGGGGAGCCGAGCTGCTCCCTTGCTACCATTCCAGAGAGCTAAACAGGGCGAAGGCAGAGCTAATGCAGTCAAACACACACAGAAATCCATTTAGAAAAGCCATTAGCAAATGTAAATTGTTTTTCTGTCAATTAAGATATGAATTATCCAGCCAACATCAGCGGGATTGATGTAATCTACTTCTACTAATTTAACTAAAAGGAAAAGTAGTTGCTACACATTAAATCCAATCAATAAACTTTGTCAGCCAACAACTGTGTAAGCAAATGGGTTGTGAATATCAAATGGATACGTTTGCTCTGCTGGCACCCTGCTTGTGTAAATCTGGAAGTGACTAATAGTTGTGAAAACAGCAATACCTCATTGTTTCAGGGTTTGTGCCAGTAGGCCTTATAGGAACAAAATGTCAGTATTAATACGGTTCTTGTTTGGGGACTTGAAATCATAATGATCATAATATTATGTTGTTTTGTTATTTGGGGAAATATTTGGCTAAACTATAATGCCTTATGTAGTTTCTTTTAGTGGTAATTTATGCTGCACTTACCTTTCCTGGTGCTTTGTTTGTTTGTTTGTTTCTCTGTTCTTTTGACGTTATTATCGTGTTAATTGCTTCATGGAATTTGCCTTTTACTTTAATATCTGTCCTCTGCACCAGGGAAAAAGCCATTTGTATTTTCAGAATGTCAACAATAGTATTTAAAAATGAAATGCTGTAGATTCTCAGTCACATTGTGGATTTTGAGATTTGGCTGCCATCTGACCAGCTCCCTCTCTTTTCATACAATCTCACAATTAGACTGTGATTGATATTCCAGTGTGATGTTGTGAATGAAATGTATTGTCTCCTACAGATGCTCCTGATTACAAATCCGCTCTATCTGACAGTTGAGATAAAAGAAGAGGGGTTCTAGCACTGTGCACTGCAGCTCGAGGCTTAATTTACAAAAGGCCAGATATATTTCGAGGGATTTCAAAAAAGGGCAGTCAGCTTAGAAAGGAACTGTCATCAGGGATGGCAAACAGATTTACATGCCTTACAACTCTAAAATATCTTATATGAAAGTGCATGACATCAGTATTCTAATCTAAAGTCAAAACCCAGGAACTACATATTTGATCAAAACTGAGTTAAGACATGAATCTGACTCTTTGACATGTATATAACCTGTGAAAACATCTTATTAAAGTCCATTGGTGGAAGAAGTATTCAGATCCTTTATCTTATTTAAGTAAAAGTACTGATATCACACTGCAAACATACTCTATTACAAGTAAAGGTCCTGCATTTAAAATGTTACTTAAGTAAAAATATGTAAGTATCATCAGGAAAATGTATTTAAAGTATTAAAAGTAAAAGTAGGCTACTCAATGCATAATAATCGCCACATTTTAGAAACTGGAAACGATCAAAACAGTGCTGTCAATCAACCAAGTTTATTCGGCTAATCATTTCAGCTGTACTTGTAGGCCTAATTACTGTTGGGTAGTTTAATTTAGAATAAAACATCGTATTTTATAAACTACATGTGTTTTGTGTGCAAACATCTTAATTTGCAAAGTAACTAGTAACTAAAGCTGTCAGATGAATGTAGTGGAGTAAATACTACAATATCTCTCTCTGAAATACCGAGAAAGTAGAAAAGTAGAAAGTGGCATGAAAAGAAAAAGACTCAAGTAAAGTACAAGTAGGCCTACTTCAAATGTGTACTTACGTACAGTAGGCCCTACTTGAGTAAATGTACTTAGTTACATTCCACCACTGTTAAATTTGCACAACTGTTAAAGCTTTAGTGCGTAACTTTTTGATATTAATAATGAACGTCCGTTACATTCAAGCCATTGCCAAATGAGTTGCTACAAAGCCAATTAAGACTATCAGCTCCACACAACTCTCTCTGTATTTCTCCGTAAGACTATATGTTTAGAAAATTATCTCGTCGTGCAGAAACTCGAGTGAAGATAATTACCTCTTCTGAAGAGTCCATCATGTTTTTTTAATCCTCCGTGTCCTCCTTGGCTACTAGCAACTGCGTGGAGGAGGAGTGGGGACGGTGCGCCGACAGTTTTGTTGTCATTACTTACAATTCCTCATGGGGGCGACAGAAACTACGCACTGTAGCTTTAAAGAGCTAAATACCAAGCCAAGCAGCAGTAACTGCACTCTCTGCCACAGAAAGAGAGCAAACTACACAGCTAATGCAAACATGCTAGCTATATCGAGACAGCCACAGCTAATCTTAGCTTAAACAAAAATTAGATCCAGGTGCTGTTTTTTTCGTAGTTGTTATTTCCAAATGAAAAATGTCTATATTCAACATAGACATTTTTCATTTAACTAATACCTTATTTTATATGTGAAATAACTAATTATCGAGATGTCAAGTCTTGACATCTCCAATGATGGAGAAAAACAAAAGAGCTAAATTCCTGCTAGCTTAATGGTAATTAGCAAAGCAAATCTCAGTAGCTGCCATTTCCACTTTTAACATAGTGGGATAAATATGTGGTTAAGCTACCTTTAAATCACATATTACATTTATTAAATTGTAAATTAAAGTATTGTATAGATTTCCAATATAAATAATAATGAAGTTTGCAAGGTGACAAGACTGCTGAAAAAAACACAATAGAGACAGACTGCGAGAGGAAAACAATTCATCGCTCTCCATTGACTTTGTATTGTGTGAAGCTGCCTCCTTGTTAAGTTATTTCTGCTAGCAAACAACAGACAAAAGGCCTAAAAGCTGCTGTACAGTGGGATGCACTACCAACAGGGTAAGGATCCCATAACTACGTTTATAAGCTGCAGAACCAAAAAAGAAAATTGCCTTTATGGAGACAAAAGTGGATAGGCCTACAGGGCATCAGTAGGAAGAATGGGAAAACTGTGGGAACCTGACATTCAGTATGCCTAATGTTACGTCATGTCAGGTGTGCAGAAAGCATTTTGTCACCAAGTCAAATATCTAAATGTAAGCTTTAGGCTAACTATATTTTAAGCTAAAGCATTAGCTAACATTAGCTTACTAACAGCTAACTAGCTAGCTACAGGCATTTTGTTTGCCTTTTCGGCTCATGGTTGCATGTTGCGGCGCCGATTATTTTCCCCTGTGGTGGCATGGCTTTCAGAGGCTGATGCGTTGCCCTCTGTCTCTTTGACAATTTTGGGTATAATAATCTGCCTAAAAAAAGTATAAACAGTCATTACAACTTCTCTATCTGTTAGGCAGCCTGGGAAGTTTAAATCTGCAACTGGTTTTAGAGTTTATTTTCCTGAAAAATACCTGTCTGCTGCAGCTGAAACAAACTGAAAGGCTAAAATGCTCTGTAGCGCTATTAGGAACTGCAGGGTGTGAGAATTCTATGTAGGTTCGTCATCTCAAGTGCCCCCTTTCACACAGTAATCATGTTTAAATGTGTTAATATAAAAATATTGATTGTACCTGCCTTAAACCTGTATCTCTCTGCCTTCATAGGTGCAGTAGGATGAAGTGTGGATTAAATATCATTGCTTGCTAAAATAAATGTTTCCTTACACATTAACTTTTTTTATTGTGTTGACTTAAACAGAACAAATTTCCACACATTTTTTGGCAAAGAAAAAAAATAAATCTTGAAATGTGGGTCTGCCTTTAGAATGTAAAATACAGTCCCTCAGTGGAACATATCCCTGCTGGCCTTCATGTTCCCGTTGCCTGTGGCAGGATGAATGAGTTAATATGTAGTCATTGTGCAAGCTGGATATACTCACACACGCCGCTCTGATATTCTACATCAATGGGCTATTGCAAGTTAATGACCGGCTCTGTGAAGGCCCATTTGCACGAAATATGGACAGTGTCAAAACGAGCTGGGAAAGCAGGTGCTGCTGCCGTTGAGTAGCTCATAACCCGGCCATATGGTTGTAGAGAATCTCATTTGGCTGTGCACTCTTATAAAAGCCTGGCTCTAAAGAAACCCAAAGCCATTCCTCTGATGTTGTGAAGACCCTGGACCCTCTAATAACCGTTTTCTCCACCCGTCCTTTTTTCTCTTGTTGCATCGATGAACAGTGTATGAATTAGCATAATCATCTATAGGTAAATGATAGTGTTGAGCTGTTCTGCTCTGGACTTCATTTGAATGGAAATGATACCACTTTGTGGTATAAAATGAAATCACTGAAGCAATAGCAAGTGGATGAGAAATTGTGGTTCGGTGAATAGTCTTCGGCGTAGATGGCATCTATCTCCATCTCCTCGCTGTGTCTTCTCCTACCTTTACACCACAACATGGGTGAGTGCGTGACAGCCACCCGCAGTCTAACATCCAAAAAGCTTTGGGAACAACATTTTTTTTTATTTCTGGGAATTGTTTCGAGTCAAAGGAGCATAAGACAATAATAATTAACTGGTTGAAAAAGCCAAGTACCAACACAAAAAATCAAAGGGAACATACACACCGACTAAGTTTGCATGGAAATGAGAACAAATAACTTCAGCAATAAATAATGACATAAAAAACAACATATTGCTGGAAGAGAATGTCATAAAAAATGAGACATGAAATTAGGCTACACAGTAAACAGAAAAAAAAGCAAAAAGAAGACGAGTTGAGCAGACAAGAACAATGACGTCAGAGTTTAAAAAATAAATAAATAGGAAGAAACAAAAATAAAACACCTGTAAGTCAGTAAGGTGCTAGCAATAGATTTCCAAATCCATCATAATCTCTCTTTATTCTCGTTCTGTTTTTTAAATTTCCAATAAAAAAATAAATAACATGATAAAAGTAATTTCAGAATAAGGAGGAGTCCCTAATACAAGATATGAGGGAGATGTTTTCTATTTGATTGACAGCTTCCAAAGGTCAAATATTCATGCGACTGAAGAGAAACACCATCCAGAGACTAGACGTCTAATCTAACAACATTTGCTCTCAGCCAAAACAAATGTTTCTGTGCACATCGTTTTTTTTTGTTTTTTATCTCCAGGCGCTCCTGGCAAAGGAATAAAAATGATCATGTTGCTACAGCAGTAAAATCAAATCAAATGGTCTGTCTATACAAGAAAATTATTTTCTTTTTTACAAATCAACAGAAACTTGAATTTCTGTACAATATTGACCTGCAAAGCACAACGGCTATAATGTAATAAAATATGTAAACATATTTGCTGTTTTTGACACAGTCGTCTGTGAAAACAGATAGAATCACACTTGTTCACACTGGAGTGAGTCTTAAGCCTGGATTTTTTTTTCATCTTTTTAACATTGTGACAAATTAAATCTCCGCCGGACTCAAATTATGACAATGCATTTTGCCATATCATTTCAGGAAATGTTTTGAAAAAATGAAATGAAAGAAAAGACAAATTCTATAAGAGATTTAAAATTCAGAGAAGTAATATTATTATGTGCATTTTGCCTGGTGGATCCACTCTTTCACGCTTGAACACTATCTAGAATTTGGTTGCCATGCATAGCAGTCCAATCCTTAGCTGAGACGTAAGGGAGGGAGAGAGAAATATTGAGATACATTACTGTATCACATCCTGCTGAGCGGTCACTGAGCACTGCCTAGTCAACCCTGACTGGACATCATCCTTCAAGGACCTAAATTCAATAAATAAATAAATAAATACATTACTTAATCAATGAATAAAAAAAAAATTTAAATAAAAAGACAGCTTTAAGTACACATATACTTTAGCTCATATCGCATCGATGAAAGCTACATTTAATGAAACCGTTTGTAATGCGAAATCAGGTTTTGACTTCCAACTTTCCCGACAATCATAGTTTCTTGAGGTCCCTCACTTACACAGATGCCAGCACCACGTCACATACACCTCACATGCATGCTCAGAATGGCCAGAATGACAGTGATCGTATTTTACAGGGTTACAATGGACAAGGTTGTTAGAACTCCCAGGATCACACACCTCTTGACAGTCACTTAGGGGCGCGTGGATGTTAAGAGTGATGTTATTCACACTGCCAAATGTCTCCAGCAGGGACTCCTTCAAAAGATCCACGTTGAGTCCCGGTGAAATTGTACTGCATTGTCTCTCTGTAATGCTTACAATAGTAAGTGTGATTCCATAAGCCAAAGTTATTTTGTAAATGTTTCAGTGACTCACTAAGTCTTGAGTTCAAGAGATTTTTATCCTCTTAACATTGTGACAAATTAAATCTCCGCCGGACTCAAATTATGACAATGCATTTTGCCATATCATTTCAGGAAATGTTTTGAAAAAATGAAATGAAAGAAAAGACAAATTAACTTCAGAGAAGTAATATTATTATGTGCATTTTGCCTGGTGGATCCACTCTTTCACGCTTGAACACTATCTAGAATTTGGTTGCCATGCATAGCAGTCCAATCCTTAGCTGAGACGTAAGGGAGGGAGAGAGAAATATTGAGATACATTACTGTATCACATCCTGCTGAGTGGTCACTGAGCACTGCCTAGTCAACCCTGACTGGACATCATCCTTCAAGGACCTAAATTCAATAAATAAATAAATAAATACATTACTTAATCAATGAATAAAAAAAAATTTAAATAAAAAGACAGCTTTAAGTACACATATACTTTAGCTCATATCGCATCGATGAAAGCTACATTTAATGAAACCGTTTGTAATGCAAAATCAGGTTTTGACTTCCAACTTTCCCGACAATCATAGTTTCTTGAGGTCCCTCACTTACACAGATGCCAGCACCACGTCACATACACCTCACATGCATGCTCAGAATGGCCAGAATGACAGTGATCGTATTTTACAGGGTTACAATGGACAAGGTTGTTAGAACTCCCAGGATCACACACCTCTTGACAGTCACTTAGGGGCGCGTGGATGTTAAGAGTGATGTTATTCACACTGCCAAATGTCTCCAGCAGGGACTCCTTCAAAAGATCCACGTTGAGTCCCGGTGAAATTGTACTGCATTGTCTCTCTGTAATGCTTACAATAGTAAGTGTGATTCCATAAGCCAAAGTTATTTTGTAAATGTTTCAGTGACTCACTAAGTCTTGAGTTCAAGAGATTTTATCCTTTTTTTTTTTCTTTTTTTTTTAAATCACAGTTGCCAATATGGTACTGTCAAAATGTTTATAACTGTGTTCCATACAGTTTATTTTTCTATGTGTTGGGAAATGACTTCTGATTTCTATACATAATACTCCTTGTCCTTGTCTTTCGGTCTCTTGCTACCTGCGCTGCCTTTGGCGCTGCCGCTGGGTGCTTTATCCTTCACCACAGCGCCATTAGTTTGCGCCGAGTTGCTGATGTAGTTGCGCGTCTCGTCCACCTGGTAGGAACCCTCGTCCCTGTTCCTGTACTTGTACATGGCGTAGAGGAGGATGAGGATGCACAGGGCGGCGGCTGAGACAATGCCCACCACCATGCCCGTGGTACTGCTGGATTCCCGGATCACCTCTGAGGCCCCCGGGGGCACGCGCCGCACCACGCCGGGCACGGTGGGCAAGGCGGCGGGCACCGTGCGCAGCATGGGCGAGGTGATGAACGGGCCCCGTGGCTTGGTGCCGTCCAGATCGATGGACGTGGGCAGGGGCAGCAGGACTATGTCCGGCTGCGGGGGTTTTACCTCGCGGTTGTTCATTTTCCCGGCGGGCAGCTTGGGTGGCGTGTCTGAGGGGACCGCCGCCGCCGGCGTGCCCCGGGGGTCGGGCAAAGGCGAGGTGGGTGTAGTCCTACCTGCCTCAGAGGCTTTGCTAGGCCTCAAGTCCTTGGCCTCCCACTTGGGCGCGAGGGCTTTGTAGCCGCCTTCATAAGCCGATGTGGTCAAGATCTTATCTGTTACCAGGGAGAAGGTGGTGTAAAAATCTTCATCGTCAGTAGGGGGCAGGCTAGAGTCGAAAGCTTCGCCAGAGCCAAACCCCGAAATCACCATGCCATCATCATCATCATCATCATCACCATCATCACCACCATCACCATCATCACAATCATCGCTGCCTCGGTCCGACAAGCAAGGTACCCCCGCCTCAGTGGCCATGGCCAAGGATTCTTTGGTGGTCTCAATAATGGTGAGGACGGGGTGGAGGGTTGGGGGGAGGGGGATGAAGGGAGAACGGGTGGATACAGAAGGGATGTCTATGGGGTCCTCGACTAGCACGGGGATGACTAGCTCCCCTCCTGGAAAGAGAGAAACAAAAACGGCAGTCAGAGGGCAGAAAGTCTTCCATCAGCGCAGCAAGAAACAGCCAAACACCAAAAGAAACGGTAACCAAAGAACGTATAAAGCAAAGCTCAACATAGGGAGACAATCAACTGAAGATAAACAAAGAAAGAAAGAACGGAAAATACGGTACCAGTGCAAAAACAATGAAACTCAGAACCAAACAAGACCCAAACTGAAATAAAACAACAGCCATAAATAAAGTGTACGTTGCATCAAAAGGCTTTGAGGGATGCAAGGGTGAGCCACATTAAACTGACTCCACATACTACCTCCTACATATCCTGTGTGTTCTCAGATAGCAGTATGGTCTATGAGGACTATATTATACTGTGCTATACGGTCACGGTTACCATATGTTCTATATGGATGTATATTCATTACTTCCTGTATAATAAAAGTGTGAATTATGTGGGATGCCACACAAATTGTGGCCCTATATTTAGTTCTCTGAGATAACGCTGCATATTTATCCACATGAAAGACAACTTCAGGCTTTTAGGAGGCTTGATTAATTTATCTTTGAGTGTAAATCCTTTTTAGTCCGTTCAAAAACTGAGCACCAAAAGATGCACTCTGTGGATAAAAAGAAGCAGAGGGTATTAGCATTTGTTTGCAATTCGAAGTGCAAACCAGTGGGCCTGAAAGCAAGTTAACTACGTCTGAAATGAGAAACGGTTTGTAAGGTGTTTCGTATTGCTGCTGAGAGAGGCGCTTTTTTAATCCCGTTGGCCTACACGGGTGAATAAATATTAAGAAACTGTCCCTGCAAAAGTCACCACTTACAGGTGATGAAGAATAGAGGGAACAGCATAAGTGGACTCCCCTCTTTGCCCTAGCCTCTTGCCTTTTGACTCCTACAGTTACCACGATGGCACAAAGTTACCGGGCAGTTCAATCACACCTGAATGTTTCCTGATTTGTACTTTTCGGGTGGGAGAAACTCGATGGTTACAGCTTGTCTTCTCCGTTTTAGCGCAATGCTACTTTCTTATTCACAATACTTACGGACCTAGGTGCTTAAAAAACATTTGCCACATCTACTCCCTTCTAATAAATCCATTTGGGAACACTTGATACCACATGCTTTATTGGTTAAACCTGTTGTTCGACGACTACAAAGACTTTGAAACATTCAGATGTTTATTGAAGCTGCTTATCCTCTTGCCAAAGTGGCTTGTTTGTACATTGCAAAGTCTCACAAACAGGGCACTATAAAGAGATGCAAACCTTTTGGAACAAGAAAGAAAAGAACACAACAGAAATGAAGGAAACCAAAATAATAATAATAGTAATAATAATAGTAATAATAATTAAGGCATTACAAAAACAGTTCAGAGTTAGAGCAAACATTGGAAAGAAAACATTCACAAAGTAAAGCCACAGATAGAGCTATCCAGAAAGGGATTAGTAGTAAGTAAGTAGGAAAAACAAAGTCAGCTCGGAAAATCATAAAAGCCTACAAAAAAACCCAAAAAAAAAAAAGTAAGAAAGCATACCATCAGTTTTGTCAACTTACGTCAACAAATTGCCCGCATGATTTTGGCAGGAAGAAAAAAAAAAATTTACAAAAGAAAGTTGTGTAAGAATGCCTTTGGACAAGTTAGGTTAGTTTCTTTTTTTAGCAGTTTCTGATTAATTAGTATATATTTCTCTTTTTAGACAGGATGGCACAGGGAGGCAACAACACATACATCCACACATCATGACATGAAAAATAATCTTCACCATTCTGTTCAGGATATCTTTTTTTTTTTTTTTTTGTTCTTTAGATAGTCATTTAATTTTTGTATAAAAAGAAAACTGTATATCTATAATTCTTGCTTCGATAGATAAGTCTCTCCGTAAATATCTACAGCCTGATTAGACGACTCTTTTTCTTTTTTGCTTGACTTTAACTTCATTAATGAACAAATGGATGACTGTACATATCTTAGAATCTCTACGTAAAGGGTTTGGGAGGAGGGAGTGTGAGACGGGGGTGGGACCTATGAACATACTAGGAAGGAAATGACATAGATGGGGGTGAACGTGTACATCAGTTGCCATGTCCATGTAAAGGCGGCACGAAGCGGTCGGGCGGCATTAGAGCTTTTGGCTGTAAGGAAGGGATGGGGATATACAAACAATGAGCATATACATGCCCATCTACAAAAGAGAACAGCACTCTCAACACTGACAGTTTTACAAACCCTAAGCTGCAACTTCTTTGCCATGCACAAAATTAAATCGACTCATTCATTGATTAGATCCAAATTTCAATCAGAGATAGCTAACAGCTAACAGGAAAATATTAAAGATCAGCATAGAAACAGTTTGGAACACTTTTCACAGATAGTGGTGAGGGTCGACTTTGGAGGTGTCTTCTCTTTTTTCTCTATGGAGGACATGAATTTTGAAATCCCAATCCAGCTGCGTGGTTTTGATTTTTGATACCCAATCTTTGGAAAAAAAACAAAAAACTCCTGTTGTTTAAGGAATAGTAATTAAGTCATAGAGAAAAGAGGAAGTTTCATTCTAATTAGGGAAGAAATCATCAAAACATTGTCAATAATAGTGATTCTTAGCAAATTATCAGATAGTTAAAATTTTAACATTTTCAGAAAAGAAACATAGATACACATATATGTGTTTGAACATATATGTACAAAAAGACAAAACAAATTAGCAAGCAAGAAAGAAAGGCATTACAATTTTCACACTATCAAAGATGAACAACCAGAAAGCACACACTGAGGCAGACAAATAGGAGGGGGACAGTTTATAGGCAAAGTGTCACCACCTTCGCTTAACTAATAATAAAGATTTTATTATTAGTTACTAATACATTTCTCTTGTTAGTATTTTAAAACACAGGACAGGGCGTGCAATCTGGATGTACGTCAGAGAAAGAGAGGTCAATCAGACATGGTTTTATTCTGGATTTTAGTTCCACTATAAGAAGTTGGGTTAATGCATGCTTAAGTAAGTTGCATTTAGGGAGAGTAATATACAATAACAATACAGCAAGCCATGGGACAGGTAGGGGGAGGGGCTTAAGAAAGGGGGTCAGTAAAAACGTCACTGCCACCAAGGGCTGTGGGATATGTCATTCATCAGCAGTTAACAGGGGAATCAGGTGCACCATGGGTGATATATAACCAACATTATTTGGCAATTAGGCCCAGCGCATTTGCTATTAATCAAGAGGGGAAAGTAGAGTAGATAATTAATGAGCTACTTTTTTGTTAAATGTTTAGATGCTTTGCGTTATGTGCATAACCAACAGCCTTAGTTTGACAGATAAACACTGTGTTGGGAAGGAGTTCCACAAGAGGGCACAGGGTGGCGGCTTTTTTTGGGCCTCTGGTGACTTGAAGGAGACGGGAGAGGCACATTTGTCTTCAGGTATCAGGTTTTTGTTTCAGAAACCTCATTTATCACGCAAAACTTTGAGTTAGGTATTATTGAAGAAATATGGCAACTGTCACACTGTATTGACTGTATTATCAACACAAATCCAATGACCTGAAAAAGGTAAGCGTAATCTCCCAAGTAATATATACGATTTATCAAAGGATAGCAAAGTTTTATAGAGATACCTAAATCTCAACATCCCTTAAATGTTTATCTTGAGGTTTTATATCTTATTTTGTTTTATTCTAATGAATTTCCATTCTCCTGCTTTCTCTTTGTGAGCTAGCTAGCTAAAGGGGTGCTATGCAGTTTTGGCCATTTCTTCACTGTTTTCTCCCTTTTTGCTGGCAGGTTTCTCTATAGAGCTCCCCCTACAGCTTCGGAATAGATATTTGGCAGCTCCTATGTTGTCAGTCTGCCGTTTCCTCTTTCTCTGTTCCTCTGACAATGCTTTCCTAGCTTTGTGCTTCTTTTTTGCCGGCTCAGCCATGACGATAGTGTGAAAAACTCCATCGCTACCTTGTTAGCTGGTTCCTGAATGGGCGTATGTGTGCAGTGCCGTGAAGCAAATTCGTTACATCGCTAGACCTGATATCACACGATATTTCCTGACGCTGAGGCTTGCCGGCCAAAAGTTGCAAGGGTGGTTTTTCCGCTCACAGGCGCTAGGGGGAAGCGAGACGACCACCATTCAACTTGAAAAAAGTCATATAACCATTCCAATGACTCTGAAGCTGTTCAGTTAAGATAAATTTACAAAAAAAAAAAAAAGCATAGTTCCCCTTTAACTCTAAACCCATCTGTCATGTTGTTGATATAATGTAATGTCATTTAGTTTGTCATTTTCATTTTTTTTTCTCTTGAGATTTTCTGGTTGTTTCCTTGTTATTTTGTTTTATAATTGTGAGAGTGTGTTATGTTTCTTTTCTTTTCCTGTATGTGTTATAAAACGTTTTCAAATTGTCTAATTTAATATTGTTTTGGACCCCAGGAAGACAAGCTGGTCGTCTAGGCCAGTGGTTCCCAACCTGGGACCCCTCGGGGCGGCGGCAAAGACCACAGGGGGTGCGCAAGTCTTTATCTGGTTTGAGGTTGAGGTAAAAAAAAAAAAATATTTGCACATGTTAAACAAATTATCATAATACACTAGAATATATAATGTATACAAAAGTCTGTATAAAAACTATATATTTTTGTTCTCGCTTAAAATTGTAGGCAGGCTACTTAGTAGGCCAAACCCCCGGGACCTCTTAACCTGTGACCCTTGCTGTCATCAGGTCAGCTGCTAGCTGCTATCATCCTCGTTTTTCCTGCCGCCACGGCATCACTATTTTATGAATGAAACATAGCGGAGAAACGTAAAAGTGCTGATAACTCCTCTGTATCAAAAAAGAAAGGCTCTATCTCGAGAGTTACCTCAACTTTGGTTTCGGAGGGGGGGCTCAGCTTTTCTTAGACATAAGTGGGGGGGTGCCAAGGAAAAAAGGTTGGGAACCACTGGTCTAGGCATCAGCTAATGGAGATCCTTATAATAAACTAATAAACTGACGTCTAAAATGTGAATTTCCTGCTTGTGGTTCCATGCACTAATGTCTGACCTAATATAGCGTAGCTTTCTACTGTATGACTGTAGTGTGTCTCAGCTAACAGCGACTGCTCATGTTGCATAACTGTGATATTATTCCACTAACTCCTCACCTTGTTAAGTAAACAATACCAGCCCAGCGTAAGTGATTTCATCCAAGGCTTTATTTATCCAACTCTGCCCTTGCTGTCTTGGCCTTGTTTGCGTCCTTTCACTCTAGCTTTCAGCATCTGTTAGCTTTGTGCTCTGTCAACAAAACACTTGGATGGGAGGAGAATCGCTGCAGTAAAGGGTCTCCATTAAAGTCAGTGCAGAGGACCTTGATGTTTTGGTAAACACTTTAATCCTGTGTAAGCTCTTGCACAAGCGTTGTACATCTTGCTGGTTTTCTGAGGCAGACAAACACAGCGCTTTCTAATGGGTTTGCTTAACCAGACTGCGTTTGTTTTTCCGCACTTGTCGAGATGGATGGGATTTTATTCTAAGCCTACTGCCTCCCTGACAAATAATTCTCCACTCCGCTAGACCTACAACCAGATTCTCTGTTATCTATATTTTTAAGCTAAAGGAAGTCAGGACTTACGATTAATACGTGTTTCTTTGCGCCAGTGCCTACTGACTAGCCTTTGCATGAATGAGAAAAACTGACGCTATCTTTTTTTTAACCACAAAAACGAGAGCATGAAACAAAACACAATTTTCCATGCATTTTGCTTTTCATAATTTCCTGTAAAAAATAAATAAAGAGGCTATCTGCCGCATGCCTGTGCTGGCTTTTGAAGAGGAATTAATAAATATAGTTATATCTAAATGGCTGATTGACTGACTACCTCAGCAGCTTGGAGACTACAGATGCAGAAATCTCAGAGCAGCACTTTCTCATTACTTCCCTCCACTCCCTCTCTTCCTCCCCTGGCCTGATCCCCCGTGTCCGTCCAGAGTTTGCTGAGGCTTCCGAATGGAGATGAATCCCGGCGGTATGTCAGGGATTTGACGACGCCACACCATAAAAGCGGAAAGCCGGTGCACCAGCACCAACCCTGGATGAAGTGAGTCAATGGGATTTCGACGCTGCAAATTGTGGGCGAGTCAGTGGTTTGGGGCCCTGAAATCTCATTGTGGCTGCGCACATTGTGCCCAGACACCTGCTGTAGCAGATTCATTCACCTCTACCCACCACAGGTAGGAAGCTGATTACCAGAGAGCCAGCAAAACACAGATTCTCAGCACGGACACACTTAAAGGGACATGCCAGGGATTATATTGGTGCCCTGTGCAATGGCTGAGCTTTCTAGAAACATGTAGAAGCTTAGCACTTTACCCTGCCATGAAATTATCTTATCTTGCCTGTACACATCCCTGCCAAGAGAGGTCTAATTTCTCACTGATGGAGAATTCATTTCCATCCTTAAAAAGTTAAACGCTGTTCCGTTTACAACTTCAGCAAGCGGAGAGGTCTGCCCCATGAGGATGCATGAACTACCTCCAGCTGGAGGAGGAGCATCCTGAAGCCACGGTGCATGGCAGATAGCTCTTAACCTGTCATCATGTGGCTGGGCGCAGTCCGGCATATTGAATTGGCATCTCCAGCAGGCGTGGCGACTCGCTCTCTGTCAGCCGGTCGATTTGCTGTACAGCCGTTAGGCTGCACCTCTGCGGATATGTGTCAGCTGAATAACCTTTAAACTGATCTGAGGCCTGTGTTGAAGTGACAGCCGGCCCGATGGGGCTTGACGGAAGCCATCGCTGAAGCCACGAGGAAACTCAGTGATCCATCCTATCTATCTATCATACTTCATTCTGTACCCCAACATGTGTCGGGGCTCTTAATATACAGCAATGAAGAAGTCACACAACGTAACATCCATGCTTCCTGTCTAACATTCATTTGAGCCACAGACTCTCCACGTTACCCACCAAGGCCAACGAGATGAGGAGAGATCTATAAATATGTTAGACCTGTTTGATCTGTGCTCCACTTCATCAAAGGCTGATAGGGTAATGGCGCATGCAGGACCATTTATGGCCCTTTTATTAAATACACAATCTTTTTACAATCCATTTGACTGTCACATATGACTGCAACAGTTGTTTGCAGAGATTTGTAGGAGGCTGTCCTCCCTAGAAAAATGACAGCGTTGTGTCGTTTGTTTAAACACATTGACGCACCTGTATGTCTATGCTCGATAGTAACATTCTTATAGTGCAGCAAAAAGTAATGGCAATGAGGGGTGCACAAAGCATACGCCCATTCACATGAGTCTGTGTCCTAACCTCCAACGGTAGTTTCCTTTAACAATGATGGCGACCTTCCCCTATCGCTAAACCTGATGTTTTGGCCATTTGGAGGCAGTTCAACATGTTGTAAACATTGACATATTATTATTAAAAAAAAACTGTAAACTGCAAACTGTTTCCGGAAACTACACTGATCAGAGTGAAGCTAAAGTTACTAGCCAAAAATCCAAAAACATGAGCTAAAAAAGGCTAAAACGCTCCATACAGCTAAAAGGAACTGCACAGTTGGATTCTAAGTCTCTGTGAGTTAGTCACTATGAGCAACTCCCTTCATGTTATACTCACACTACTGTCATTTGATCCATTATTATTATTATCATAAAATAAAAAGTGGGACCCCAAATAGACTTTGACGATTTCGATCTAAGGACCCTGATTCGACTGCTAATCTCACAGTTCACAATTGTCGCAGTGTCTGAAAATGCCGTTATGAAACAAAAGATCATTCGATTCGGGCTATATGAGGGTGCTAAATGTCGGATTTTACATATAATTGCTTGGTTACAACAACAACAACAACAATTAGAAGTAAGAGTACTTATGTGGACAAAATTCAGAAGTGCCCTTACTCAGTACTGGTGACTACTGGCCCATTTCAGGTACTGGATTAGAACAACTTTAACCAAGTGGCTATAGTTGTCTAAATTTAACCTAACCTTAAACATAGAAGTGGCGGATTAGAAACTGTTTTTATGGGTAATTTTAGAACAATCTATATAATGTCACTTCTTGTTTACGTACATATTACTGGCACTGGTACAGTGGAGCCACAGCAATATACCTTTCTCATGGCACATTGAATTGCCAGCACAACAAGAGTATATAGAGAAAAGCCATCATCTGGGTTTTTGCCGCTAAGACAAGTCAAAATATCTGCTCTGTCACTCTGTATTTATGCATTGTTAGCATTAGTACAAGTTGGACTTTTTACATAAGCTTGTTATGAGTCTAAATTGAAACTACAGGATATATAGCAACTTGTAGGCACAGAAATCACTTGTGGATTAAGGAGAATCTTTTGCATCAATTACTAAAATATAATTACATATTAATCACAAAAATTGCTGCAATTACACGGTAATGACAAGCTGCAACTCTGTTAATCACTGTGAAATTAAATCAAAAATTGACTTGGTGTTTGCTCTTCTCTAAACTGAGCACTGCTTATTTTCTCATCAGTGATTTCCGGGTAGTAGTTTTTACTAGCTCCTGAATTCCTGCATATCGTGATACTTGTAGTGATGTCAACGTGTTCAGGGTTCTTACTCAGACAATTGTCTCACTGCACACTCCTTATTTGCCCTCTTGTGGAACTCGTGTGGGATAAAGGGAACAGGTAAGGTTTAACAGTTTTATTAAAACACACAGACAACACAATCACAAGACGACCACGCACAGCAGACAAGACAAGCTGTTTGGCAGACACAGACGGAGCACTGACAGAGACAGCAGGCGCAAGCACAAACACAACACGCCTCCAAGGGAGGAGCAGTGGCGGGGAACAGCAGCGGTGCGGGACCACCGCTGTAGCTCCGAACACACACACACACACACACACACACACACACACACACACACACACACACACACACGTAGTGGAAGCCAGCTGGGGGTTAGCCTGAGACTTATGAGTGGAGAAGAAGCAGTACACAAAATGGATGCCAATCATATCCATGCAGAAGCAGGGTAGTGGGTGGGTGGGTGGGTGGGGGGGATTATAAGTTAGTCTAGAGAGCTGCAGTACAGTCCAGTACAGTGTGCATGCCACAAATGCCTTCTACTTGGAGCAACAGATAGAATAGAAAAACAGATATACTTTGTGGCAATAAAAGTCTTTTTATGCCATCTGCATTCAAACAGACATGTATATGCAGAAAGGCTAAAAGAAAGAAGGTGGGTGAGTCGGGATGGACGGGGGGGTTAACGCTCGGGAGGGGAGACAGGGAGTCATTCTTTCACACACAACTTTCTTGAGACAGAATGGGGTTGCCTGCACAAGGCCAAAAAAAGGATGATGGCAAGAAAAGATTTTGTTGCCGTTCATTTCCCTATGTTGTATCGAAAATGGGGGGGGGGGGGGTTCTTTAGAAGCCATATGGCACAACAAAAATAAACACAAACTTGATGAGGAAGGGAACTTTGAATTTTCCAACCACCAAAAATTCATGCGGCACAAGATGAGGCAAAAAACGGGAGGAGTGGCTCTATCCTTGCTTGGAGGATGGACGACGGATGATGAGGAGGACGCCAAAGAAAAAAAAGAAAAAACCAACCACAACAAAACAAGAAAGTAAAATCACCCCAGTCAAACCGCCCTGGCCCCCAAAGTAAAGCCAAAAAACAAAAAAGCAACCCAACAGCTGGGTCCAAATCGATACAGAAGAGAGATGTTCATATGTGCATCACAGGAGAAAAACCAAACAAAATGCAACGGAAAAGAAAACCAACATCATGTCATGCAACTGTTCATACGACTGGAAGCGGGGCAAGGAATGAGGATATGAATTTCTGTGTCAACATGGTGAAATGTACAGTATGTATGAGTGTGTATGACTACGTATGTTGCCACTATATGAGGGGAGGGTACCATGTTCTCTTTAGTAAAAACTTCTTACACTGCGCTTTGTTGCACTTCCACTTTTGAGAATACTTGGGTTTGAGGTTTTAAAAACATTTAAAAAACATTACACACGAGCTGCAAAAATGTGTCCATTCAATTTCAATAATCTCGGACTTAAGAGAGCAACTCATGCTTATAGATGAAGAGCCTAAATAGGAAAAAAATGGCTTTCTCTTCGCATTAAAAGCCGTAAGCGCGAGGACCTAAATGTGGTCATAACTTCAAGGAAACAAGAGCTATTACATCGTGATAAGGTTTTTAAGTAAATGAGTTCCTTTCTCAGATTGGAGGAAAATGGCAAAAAGTATTAGCAGAATATCTACTAAAGTACACGGAAGGACCTCATTTCCAAAAAATAAATAAATGACTGACTATCTTGTCCTCCGAGCAGAGATAACAAAGTAAAAAGGCAATGCATTGTTTCAATTTAGGCTTATTATCAGCAGTGAAAAGTGGACATATGCTTGGTGCTAAGATGAGCTGTATTTAGACTATTGATTAATATGCCATCAATTAGTCTGCTGTGATGGTGTTTTGAAGGACAGTGAAGCAATCAAATAGCCTGAGCTGTTAATGATTTTCAGAGTGCCTAAGGGAAGATGCTTTATTCATACTGAGCCAGTTTCGATGGAGCTCCCCCTCCCCTGGTTTACTCCGTACTATCAGGATATATGCCAGCTGCCCCTGAGCACAAGTGTGAGTGACAGTTGCTTGTTCAAAAGTCGTCCAAACCCAAGTTGCCTCAAAATAACCACTCCTTTTGAATCTGCGGTTTTATTTCCAGCTCTGATTTTATTTTCAAACTCTACTGAGTGAATGTGCTATCACTTTGATCTAATCACAAAGTGATGAGTGTGTCTGTATGTATGTATATATGTGTGTGTGTGTGTGTGTGTGTGTGTGTTTGTGTGTGAAGGGAGGAGGGAAGAGAGACGATGCGCACAGAAATTCGAGGATATCTGTTCTCTATTAGAATGTTTCAGGTAAGGCAAGCCTCCGACGAAGGAAACAGAGGTACAAACGAGAAGAAGAAGGAAAGAGATAGGAGGAAGAGGCTCTGTTGCAGTTAGTCTGCTACATATCACAGTATCTATGCTGAAAGCATCTTTGTTCTCGAAAGAATCTCAAAATGTATCCTCTGTCAAGAGAGACGCACACACACGCACAGCAAGAGGAAATCAACCAGTACAGGACAGATACATTTTGAAGCATCAGTGCGGGCGACATGGGGCTTGATACTAATTTCGTACTTTGTTGAGTAAAGTTTTGCTCTCGACAGAATGCTGAGAGAACAAAATTAGTATCAACGCTTCGTCATGTCTGCAACCAGTGGCCCCATAGCTAAGTGTAACTTGTTTCAGAGATGAAAGGTATGAGGTTTTGACTACAGTAGCTAGACTATAAGATGTATGCATTTACTTTTTTGTTGTTACAGTTACAGTTAACTTCCTACAGAGAGCATGCTAAGGATACAAGAACATGATTCTTACTGCTTTCATCCATCTCCAAAGAGTTCGATAAACTTTAGATATACGCTGAGAACCCCTCACACTAGTGTGTATTTCTCACAGTGGCTACTTTTCAGAGTAAGTTACACTTGAAGCTCTCATGGGACATGATGCTAAGAGGAGAGGCTCCTCGGTAGCAAATCAAAGAAAGATAAGGAGAAAGAGACCAGGTTCAGAGCAAGCACAACTCGACACACCCATCCCACCTGCATGTCCGGAGTCGCACTCTTCCAGGTCCTCGTCGTCGCTGGAGCACTCCGCCGACGAAACAATGTCATCGGTCGTCTGCGGAGAAAAGAGAGACACATGCACAGAAAGATGTGGTGAGGCCCCGGGGCAGTACAGTGAGTCCTCAACTTGCACGCAGCCATTCCATTCAAGGATATCTGTGCACACACAGGCCTCTCTCCGCCTGTCCTTTCGGCTTCCATATATCACTTTGAGTCAATCATATTTCACAGTGTTTATCATTCTTCACTTTATGTGCTTTCCACCTCCGCAGATAATTGTTTTCCTTCACCCTGCGCACTCTGCCTCCGATTATTTATCGCCTCTCTCCTCCTCTGTCGTCCACAATCAATGGCCCCTCCAAGCCCTCGCAGATCAACACTGTCCCGGCTTCTGATTTGTGCTAAAGGGTGCAGGAGGAGGGAGGGATACGGCGGCAGACTTGCTAGCTACACCCGAAGCAGCGATGGATTATCTGCACCTTCCAGTTCCCACAATTCTGATTTATCCCGCCCTCCCCCCACTTCTTCCCTTTCTTTCGGGTTGACCCATGGAGGACAGAAGGGGGGGGGGGTTGTATTTCAGCGGCAGTGCGCTGGGCAGCCAGCGTTTATTAGAATGAATCAGCAGGGCGATAAAATAAGCCCTGTCACCGAGCAGGGTTATGAAATCAGACTGCTGATTGAGTTTTCCAGTCCTGGCCGAGGGTGTGGGGCTCTAAATATCATTGAGTTTGACAGACTAATGAAACGCGCCCCCATGCTTGTGCTGCTGCTTTCAGCGGGGCCCAGAGAAAGCTGCACGCCTCTACCATATGCATACACACACATGCTGATGTTCAACATGTATATGTCGACCAAACCT
This sequence comes from Sander vitreus, assembly GCF_031162955.1. NCBI lineage: Eukaryota > Metazoa > Chordata > Actinopteri > Perciformes > Percidae > Sander > Sander vitreus. The sequence goes on along the minus strand of NC_135872.1, from coordinate 21,044,734 downwards.
CACAGTGAGAAAGTGGATTATTTTTCAGAGCATATTCCTACTGCCTGATGTGATTATGCGTGATGGACTGTGCCATTTTCTGTATCAGTACATTTGGTAATGTGCTAATGCGTGTTTGTGCTGGTATGCATAATGCACCACATTATGTACTGTACTCCAGCATGAGGAGGCAAAACGAAGCAAGAGGGGAGGCTCTAAACCAAATTGCTGTAAAATATGGCCCCTTGGTAAACATGACTATTTATTGAAGCCACATTACAGGCGTAAAACTCTTAGTTATTGCTGAAAGAGGGTTATTGCTCATTATTATGATAGCGTCAGATGTGGGAGGCAGGGACACAGAGAAAGAGAGAGATGAAAAACCCGAGCCACTTCAAAGCCTGTTCCAGCAATTTCAGGCCAAGACCATCGCACCATCACCCAGCATCAATTGAAAACACTGCCTTTCTCTTGCCCATTCATGCAGCATTTCTCTGCAGCTGATGCCAACAGCATCTCAGCGCAGAGCAAATATGTTCACTGCCTTGGATGTGTGGCACTGTGTGTTAAATATTTGTGTGTTAAGTATTTGCCTCCTCCCCCCCCCCCCCTAAATTTTGAACTGAGTGAAGCTAAAGTCTAAAAACACGAGGTAACTACTGTCTCTATTGTCTATAATATACCACAATGGATTTTGAATTAATGTGTTTTGAATGGGTGATATTAGTCTGGCTTAACTCAGCTTCGCCAGCAGAGGGCGCTCTAAGCTTTACACTTGACTGGGTATCAATCGATGACGCCAGTAGTGCCGAAGTAGAAGTCAGTACGTGATGAACCAGTTTAAGAGTACATGCTACAGCTCCTGATCTGAACTGTGTTTTCATATTTCCTACAGGTAAGCTGACTGTAATCAGAACCCGGGTAATAGACATCAGTAGTTTGTTTTATTAGAGCTTTAGCTAACAACTGTGACATTAAGAGACATTGAATTTGACCGTGTTATGAGTGTGTCTAAGATGGCGGACGCCGATAGTAATGACTTCGGTTGCTAAACACAAGCTACTACCTTTCTGTGTGAGCTGTAAGGAGTGAAACACGTTTGGAGACATATGTGGTTAAGACAGTAGTGAGGACAAACGGTGTGAAACGGGATGAACCGAGTGAATGTTGGGTAGTCAGTGTGCGGTAGTCAGTGTTTAAAACGTTAATTGTAAAATTGTGAAATATTTGTGAAAATAATACAGTAACTGGCTTTGGGTTAAAGATTAGTTATGTTAGATAATTAAGTTATTAATATATAAGAGTATTCAGTCTGGAGTAATGTGGTATTACTGAACTGTTATTTTCATGTTTTTATGTCATTTCAAGTTATACATTACTTACCTGTGTGTATGTTAAAAAGAATAATTTGACACTAAAAAGTATCTACGGTCACTTGCTAAATACTTACCTGTAGTCCCTGTAAGAGTAAGTAAACATGTATTTGGGTACTTAACATGGGTATTGACACAAAGTAACAGTGGAAGCAATAGTGAGTATGGTACCAAGAGTAGCATGTTTGTTTAGTGTATGAGTTGAGTTGTGTATTATGAAGTGTATTGTTATTGATAGTAATTGAGTAAGAGTTATGAAAGTATATGCTATGAACCAGTAGTGCCGAAGTAGAAGTCAGTACGTGATGAACCAGTTTAAGTGTACATGCTGCAGCTCCTGATCTGAACTGTGTTTTCATATTTCCTACAGGAAATAAATGTGTTATTCCCAGAGTGAGCGTCGCCTCATTCTTAAAAGTGTAACAGATGCAGCAGCTTAGCACAGTCTTACACATGTTTTAAATACATAATTTTGCTGAATAGATGATCTTTTATTATCATTTCAGCAAGCTTGCTAATTTTTCAATTACATAAATATTTTTGGAACAATAGAGATTCACCTTTCACAGCACATGCATCCACAGCCTATGCATATTGCAATTAAGCCCCTTTTTTTCCAGACTTTCATGCATGCTAGTCATTATGTAACTTTTATTCCTGATTAAGCACCCATGCCAATTTTTTGGTAACTGGTGCAATGGCAATCTGACTAGGTCCGAAATTCTTACATGTCCAGTCTAACATGGGTCAAATCTGAATTGAATCACATTCAATGCATACGTAATGGGATTACAGTTACAGTAACAATATGTAAAAAGGAACTGGGTTTCTGTAATCTAAGTAGGGGATTAAAGATACTTTAATTAGATACTTAAGTGCATGTGAACGCGCGGATTGACGTAAAGGCTGCAGCAACACATGGTTACAGTAAGTGCGCAGTAAGAGATATTAAGACGTCTTCTTAAAAGCACTGTTGTGAATTTGTAATGTCTATTTCTCATGCATAAAGGAAAAAAAACCCGCTGAATAAACCATGAAACATTCTAATGAGATATTTAAGTTGTAGAGATTCTTCTCATGTCAGATCAGTCCGTATTTGCCTTCATTTATTTTATATACTGTATTCCCCCTGCGGTGCGGTGCAGTGCAAAGGAGGAAGAAAAAAAAACGCGGATAACTGCTATAATCATCAGAGCTTACTGTAGCCATGCAACAGTTCACAACATCTGTGCAGCAAGGAATGAGTTTCCTTTAATGTTGCATGGGCACTGTCTGACTGTAGGTAAAAAATAGGCAGCAGAACTTTATACTCTAAATAATGATAAGTACAATTATTAGGGCGGTGGCTCCCAAACTTTTTTGTCTGAAGTTCCCCCACAGCCCTATCGATTGAGCTCACTTACCCCTTTATCGACACTGCTTATGCTCCTTTGAAGTGATTTTTAAATGGATATTGTTGGGGCAAATCTGCAGCTTAGATGAAACATGTTAGAAATTCCATTATAACATACCTACAAGGACTGACATTGCTATGACTATGTTTAAGGTGTGTGGCAGGGTAATCAATGTAATACCGGTCAAATGACACGGCTTTTAACCCCGAGGCAAGCCTAATAAAAATGTGTTATAATCTTTTGCGTTCTCTTGACTTGTTGGCATACAGAGGCCAAAGGACTGCAGAACACTGCAGCAAAAAAATCATTAAGAACTTCTTCTTTAAGCCTATTCACATTAAAGAGCAGGGCCGAATGCCTCAGCTCGCGTATTGTAAGTGTTGCATTTAAATGGTAGAAGGACACACTCCAGTCAATGTGTTCACTTTGCATTTTATGGAATGTAATCTGTGAATCGGAGTAAGAGACCCTCTAATCTAAGCGACTTTGATTCCACTCGGAGAAATTGAAGAGGCCTTTTGAAGTGTCATGTCTGACATTTTCAGATCCACTAGATCTGCGCCTGTACACTTTCATAAACATATGACGTATCTCTGTCACAATAGTTCAGACCCAAGTGCTTCTGATGAAGGGTTTATAGTTCCATTTTTCCACATTTGGGCTAATGCAGAACCGATGAAGTGACACACAGCACACAGTCGTTGACGTATAGCATGAGCATAGATGCTGTTAATACAAATGGGGCTCATGGAGCGGAGAAGGCATAGGCTGCATGTGTGTGCAGTGACGGGAGCCTACAGCGGGGTATAGCAAAATGACGCGGTTGGCCAGCGGGACAACAAAAACTGATTTCACAGCTGGGGAAATCCAATTTTCTGTCTAAATCTCCATAACATAGCGTGGGATATATTTTGGCAGCAAAGTGATTTCTTTTTTGGTGTAATTATTCCCAACAAACACCCTCATCGGCGTTTTTTAACAAAGTCTGGGTGGCGGGATATACAGGCTGGTTTTGTTGTGCGTGTGTGTGGGAAGATTTAACATGCATGCACATGCCTTCTACTTCCTGTTTGTGAAGAAAGCGTATAATACGAGATGATTTCAGCACATAAAAACTCACAGGCTATATGCATCATGCTTGATTATCCTGATTACCCTGCTTTCAAGTGATGCTCAAATTCCTAACTCCACAAACAAACACCAGAGCCAAATCAATAGCCAGACTTCATTAAAACAGCATTTACCTCTGACCACTTCAGCACATCAACTCAAAGTATCACACCGGCGGTCGATAAAGAAAGACAGCCTCCTTGGGAGACGAGTCTCAAAATACACAGCTTTTAGTTTCACAACTGACGGCACTGACACAAACAAAATGGAGAATGTGCAAAGATGCCGGGGCTGTCTCGGTCACGGAGTCGACAAAGCTTCTGTGGTGTTCAATCAGGAATTGTGTACTGACCACTGTGAATCAGCCAGCAGTGATGCAGAGACCATTAACAGGCAAAGCTGCAATTACCTCAGCAACTGGATGGAGTGCATGCTACATCACCAGTCAGGCCTGACCTCACAGATTGATTAACAATAAACTTGAACCTTGGGAAACCAACACTTCTTTTATTAAAAACTTTTTTTTTTTAACCACAGGAAAACACAACCAACAACAGCACAGTGCCTGCCCAGTAAAGATTATATATTTTACATTATAGTATAAGTAGTAGAGTAGTGTGGTACGAAAGCTGAGCCACTATATGTAAGAGATGTGAATTAAAGTGTGTGGATGTTTTGTTTTATTTTTATAGAATAGATAGACATATCTCTTTCTGTATAGGCACACTCGCATGCCCATACAGTACAGTACAGTATGTATGTATGTATGTTCCTTGTGTCCAAACTGGCCCTGAACAGATCTCTTTCAAATGTCATTCCATTTAAGAGTTGGAGACAAAATCCATAGTCCTTGTTTTTTGTTGTTGCAAAAAATGCATTCCTTAGTTCAGCTGAAGCTCATATGAAAGCTGTCTGAGTTGCAGCTTGTCTACACAAGAGTCTCAAGCAGGTCTGGCGGAACAGATACACTTTTTTTGTTAATCAATCCAGCTGTTGACGCGGCTTGCATTTCACTCGTGCATATACACATTATTATGCTGCAAGTCTCTTTTCTCTTTTTGTTTTACGCAGACAGTATAACTACAGTTGTTGTATGTTAGGCTCCGAGTGCTGCCATCAACGCAGTTTATCAAAACTGCGCCTGAACGCAGCCTGTGTAGACGCCGTTGAAGGACTGACGCTGCTGTGTCACTATCGCACAGCGTATAAACACAAAGAGGAAATTTGTTATAAAAAAGGAGTTTACCTTTGGAAGATATGCCTACACAATTTGACTAACTCAGGCGGCTGAAGCCTTTTGTTAGCTTAAGCTGAAATCCATTTTTGCACAGACAGAATGTGGGTGTTGTTCCCCATCACTTCATTAAAATCACATTAGGAAGCGATGTCTACAGGGTCAGTTTGGACAGGATGAACAATTAAAGCGAACCAATAAGATAAGAATATATATTTTATCCTTTAATTTCAACATATTCGTAACAGTGACTACCAGTGACAAAAACAAGAGCAAGAACAACATCTAGCCTTGCTCCCTTCTAGCCATATTAGTAGCAGCAGCAGTTGCACTGCAGGCTGCCACGCTCTGCTACATCAAGCAGATAAATGCAACCGGTGTCTGACAGATTTCTTCCACAGCCAAATAAAATCCTATCCTATCTAATACAGCCGAGCCACACTGTTCACACTTAACAAAGCTTTTTTTCCTGGAACAGCACAGTCCACCTAGTGACACAAACACAAAGCAGAAGACTGAAAAAAAGGCATGATGTATTTGGTGTGTTATTTGTTCAACAATGACGCTTTCTATCTAACTAGTACTGTGCCTTTTGAAAATGTGCCTGTTTGGAACGTGCTGGGTGCTTAGCCTGTGGTATTGCTGTTTGTAGCTTTCTCCAGAACCACTGTACCCCCCCCAAAATAATAATCTCCCTCCTTCCCCCGGCATGAACTGAGGTCTAACTTAATACTTGAACAATGGCTGTAACACTATTACTTCAAACCTCTAATATTGACTGATGATTTGTGTCTATCCTACTGTCTACTTTATTCCCTTATAATGCCCATATTTAATGCTTAATGCTTATAATGCCCATATTTAATGCTGTCTTTTTTAAACTTTATCCTTGCACTGCTATAGTTTTCATATTACTATGTTTATATTATTCTCTTATATTGTCCATATTTAATGCTGGTCTCTAGACTTTATCCTTGCACTATTGGACCTATTTGCACTACCACCATGACACACACTCTCATACTGAATCACAGGGTCAGTTCCTGCCCTGTCACTGCAAGCGTCTGATGCTTATGCATCCCTTAGTACATTCATGTGGATTTTTTATTTTATTTAGTATTTTTTATTTTATTGTCCATGCTATTCATGTGGATTTGCTTTTTTATCATCCTGTTTATGAAGTATGTGAATGTTGTGTGTGATGTCTTAAGCTACTGGGACCTTGGATTTCCCTCAATCAGGATCAATAAAGTATCTATCTATCTATCTATCTATCTATCTAACTTACAGACAGACCCCAAAGCAACTCAACTGTATACTGACTTACTGTGTACTACTTCGGAGGAAAACATTGTACTAGTACACTTACCTGATAGAGAAATGTTAGCTGTGTCGCTTAAAAAAGTTTCCCTTATAGCGAAATGCTCGGAGTGAATTTATGCTGGGCTTTTATTGTGAAGGGTAGACACTGAAGAAGCTCAACCATTATTGTGCCATCCTGTAGTTTCATTTATATTTATTAATATTCAACACTGACCAAACAGCTCCAAATTCCAAACACCAAGTTCATTTGGTACCCAGCAATACACCCGCCAAGTGCAAAGTAGATACACACACACACACACACACACACACACACACACACACACACACACACACACACACAGGAGAAATAGTGCACTCACACCCTCTCTTCACACTTGTGCCTAATAATAAATGTGACTGATATCAACTTATGTGCACCAGTGTGCTGTTCTCCAACTTTAGAAAAAATAACATATTGCAAGCTTATTGGTCTCCAGGTAGTTCTTAAAATATACCATCATTTAACCGTGTGCTCACAGCCATTGTCTAAAGTTCATACTAATCAAACACAGACTGCTTCAACTTCGAATAAAAGTCTTTAAATACATGGCCGGTAACGGGAGCAGCAGCTGCTGCGTCTGCGGCTGCGGCTGCAGTAGAATAGTCTGCTGAGCATGACGGTGATCTGATCGGTCACATCAAAGCAGCGGCTTGTGCTCTGCAGGAGGAGAATAAAGACGCAATGCACTCGACCATTGTCTCTATTTTCCCCTAGGTCAGTAAAAGCGGTGTAAAGGCTAAAACGCAGCCATGGCCCCCCGGGTTACAAACATGACATGAAACATGAGCGTGAACAGTGATGTGGGGGGATCTAAGCACACATGTAAGTACAGTACAGTGAGTCATATCATCAGGGAGGGCGCAGGAGTTTGCTCCTAACACACCACCGTCTTATCAGAACAAATGACGAACGTCACGTTTCTGTGCCCAGAGGGGGAAGGAAACACTGAGACACGAAACCTTTCGAGAATAAGGGAAGAGACAACATTATAGATCCGCATTATAACCCCTGTTATCAAACCCAATTAGGTTTATTTACAATGCAAAATATACACAATTCAAAGCAACTTCTTCCCTGAGGTGCTCCTTGGTCACCTTAGACATATATATTTTCACACGTGTTAGATGGGGATACATACAGCAGTGGGGTTTTTTTTTTAGGTTGAGAAATGGCCCCAACAGCGACAGAAATCAGAGGTGAGGCTGACTCCTGCTCCCATCTCCTCTTTCTCCCTATCTCCCCCTTTCCCATTCCTCCACTCCACTGGCCCCTCGCATCAAAATAAGATAGTCATCTCCATGGCGGAAGCTTCGCCTTTCTATTGACGGCTGTCTGATACGAGCGTTATCATGTCCGATCTGGGCTTTGACAGGCCGACAAGGGAGAGGCTTGTATTACAAGGGGAATCAATGGCAGTAGGCCATATCCCTATCAATAGGCTGCCACAACTCTTTTTGCTCATGCTCCCCGCTCTGTGACAGATAAGATGCTTTATCAGAGAAAAAATAGGGGGCGGATGAAGGGGTGGGGGATGGATGTGGCAGCACAGAAGCAAAGGTTAAAAAATGACAATGTTGATTCTAATAAAACAGTTGATGATGTTTGATCTTCATTATTAACAATATTGATGCAAGCTAACACAAGGAGTGCAAAAAGGCTGGAGGTCCAACGGTTAACCCTCTCCTTTAATGTAGTGGATAAATTACAACAAAATGAGCTCCAGACTAAACTTGTAGAGCCAAAGCTACATGCTAAATTATTTTCCTAGATCAAATATTGATATTTCGAATGAGCACCCTCGGTGTGATTTTCTTAGCGGTGTCCTGTAGTCAGCACATTTTTTTCCCAGGTCTTTCTAGCTTTCTGGGGAAATGAAAAGGTGGGTGAGGAGAACAGGAGGAAAAAACAGCTGGGAAAGAAAAAAAAAAAAAATGCATTTAATTTGTTCACCATCACCACGGTGTGTTGGTTTCAGCAGAATGGGTTACGTGCCGAGTATTTCTCTTTTTCTCAAGGACCTGCTTTTGTACACAGAGCAGCGAGGGTTGCTGGCTCACAGCAAACTCTAATTGCCCTGAGGCCATAGGCAGCCACTTTCAAACAGGGTCATTCATCTTCTCATGGAAAAGGAAATGGTCTTTGGCCCTGATTCTTAATCACCCCCCTGCTGCAGTGTACAAGGTCATCAGGGAAACCCCGTGACAAACACACTCTCACACTCACACACACACACACACACACACACACACACAGAGAAAGATTGAGGGGGGTAACACATTCTCATTCCCATCGCGTCAACATACTGATGCTTGGTCAGGACCCCTTGGCGTCACTTTTCAACGTGTGGGGTAAAAACATTTTAGTTAGGGTTAGGAAAAGATCGTAGGTGGGGTCAAAAGATGTATGTTTAAGTGACACACAGGAAAAGAAGGGCACACGAACCCTGGTCTCCTGGGTGAAAGTCCTGTGTTGTTTGTGTGTTGTTCCCATCTTGTCAACATACTGATGCTTGGTCAGGACCTCTTTGGCGTCCCTTTTTAACACTCTGTGTCAGGACCTCTTTGACGTCCCTTTTTAACACTCTGTGTCAGGACCTCTTTGGCGTCACTTTTTAACACTCTGTGTCAGGACCTCTTTGGCGTCACTTTTTAACTCTGCGTGTCAGGACCCCTTGGCGTCACTTTTCAACGTGCAGGGTAAAACCACTTAGTTAGGGTTAGGAAAAGATCGTGGATGGGGTTAAAGGAATTGTGATTCCTCGAGTTTTATTAATTATCATTTGAACATTTTCTGTCTCACTGTTCTCTGAGCTGTAATTGAGATGCAGTCAGAGGCCCATGTCCTGTAGAGGTTTTGCTTACTGTGACAGGTGCAGGTACATTCCTAGCTATAGGCTTGGGACCATTGTAGAAATCTGTCTGTCAACTGAAAAAACATATATGACAGCCTGTCACTAGTGAAGGAGACAGTAAGTCTGAATGACCATTAAAGGAAACGCTAAATATGTGGTTGTAAAGGAACCTTTTCTTTAGTTTAATTTGGCTGCTTGCCAATGAGCATAGACTTCTTGTTCTGTAACAAGTATAACATCCTTATGTAGTATCTCTATGTTCTTTGGGAGATGCTGGGGAAAACTGAACTGATAAGATCTTGTTACTTTCCCCTGGTAACTTCCCTGTGATTGATCACATAACATATTTGCAATATATCACCTTGACTTTCTCTGTGATTTGTGTTCGATTATTGAGTATCTATGGAGAGATCAGTAAATATCCATAACAATGGGGTTAAAAGATGCATGTTTAAGTGACACACTTTTAAAGAATGGGACACGAACCCCGGTCTCCTGGGTGAAAGTCCTGTGTTTTTTGACCCTTCCAACATCCCAACCTGTGTTCTTACACATATTTTCAGTCTTTAATACTACTATACTGCTCTGCCCGGTGCGTTCCATACAGAAGCTAAAGGGTGCATCGTGGGTCCTATCCAACGCTGAGGGCCAATGACCAAGCGTTAGTATGTTGACAAGTTAGAAGTGAGAACGGCTTGGAGGGCGCATAGGGGGGGTGGTCACATGGTGAGAGACACGTGAGGTGAGCAGAGAAAAGATGGAAGAACATTTCTGTGCATGCCATCCTCAGGTGAAATTGGAGCAGCAATTACAGCTCCGAGTTATGATTTGTGTTACCGTTTGTGGTTCTCCCTTCAAAGAGGAAGTGCAGAATTCAAGTGGATGCGGTGGTGAGCTGCGCTGAAAGCCGTGACCAAAGAAGAGGCAGAGAGAAGATGAGAGCATGGGGGAAGAGGAGGAGGAAGTGAGGACAGGACAGGAATGGAAAGGGCTCCATTTAACTGAGGATCACAAGACATTGGCAGAGACTTGTCCTCCAACAAAATAAAGGCAACAGTATGAGCTTGGAGATCAGCAGAGGGGTGATTCATAAAGCCAGAGACACCAGGATTACTTCAGTAAATCAGGCTTATTCTCACAGAATCCAGTTTCATTAAGCAGGATCAACAATACATTTTTTAGGGTCTCATTTAAATCTTAATCACTTTCATGTTGCATTTTACACATTCATTTTCATGTAGGGCTGCAACTACTGATTATTTTCATTTCCAATTAATCTTCAGATTATTTTCTCAATTATTATTTTTTATTATACGTCAGAAAATAGTGAAAAATGAACATGATAATAATTTGCTTGTATTGTTTGACCAATGATCACAACCCAAAGATATTCAGTTCACTATCACATATAACAAAAATAAACAGGAAATATTCACATTTGAGAGGCTAGAACCAGTGACATTTGGCATTTGCTATTATTATTAAACCAAATACCAAAATCATTGCCAAATAATGTTCTGAATTTTAATTCCACATTACTCATACTGGGCTTGAATCCAAGATAACAACAATCTCATTTAACAGAGGAGCAACACATCTGTACTTCTTGTGTCAGATTCTGTGCTCACGGTGTGTGCCAACTGTTCTTTGTTTGTAGTACTGTAGTGAGTTTTCTCTTAACTATTGTATCTTCATGTACATTTTTCTCTTTAATATATGCTGCTCTGTGGCTGTGAACACCACAGATCTCTGGCTTCATTGTGAATTGATGTGATCTACGCCTGATGTCCTCTTGAGATCTGTGTTATTAAGTCATGAATATACATATTTTAACAAGGCATGAATTCATCTGATCTCATTAGTTCTGAGTTAGATTTATGAAATAATTTAATTCTGGTTATTTAGGCTCACCTAATCCAAGCTTTTCACAATGAATTGCGCTTTTCTTTGCCTCCAACGCAAAACCCCAATGAGTTCACTAACTTAATATAGAAAACAATGTTGTTGTTCTAACGGTATCTCCTGTTGTAATTATGCATTATCCACATTGTGAATGCTGTTGATTGGAAAATTGGAAAAGCGATTGGCATTAATGCAGAATGTGTGAAGTATGAAACAGGCAGCTGAAATTGGACCTCACACTTCCTCCTTGTGGACTGCATTTTGAGCTCCCTTTTCAATCCATTCCAATATTTCTGTATTTCTCACAGTCAAATACTATTATGACTTCAAGACTGCAATACCAAATCAATGTAGGCATTATGTAATGGCTGATACTGGCAGCTTTACATCTCCCAAATTAGTCGGGGGTCCCATTTGGATTCGGTTCCTAATGAGCACAAACCAAATTAAGCATTCAATATAGTCTCTTTTTAGTAGATGAAAGTTGAAACGTAATCACTAACCAATAGAGAAATTATTTAAAATATTGTTGGTCTGAGCCCTCCCACAGTACCTCAACATGCTCACACACATGTAAGGAGGACTAACCATGCATGCATGCAGGCACAAAGATCCATACAATTATCCTTCACTCATTGCTGTTAAGAGCAACAGGTTTCATTGTAGTTTACAGGAACTCTCTGCGGGCAGAGGAGAAACATTACTGGGCCTTGCTAACAGCTCAGCTGAGCAATGAAACGGAACACATTATTGCTGTGGAACATCAAAGGCTGCGTCTGTAGATACATATTTAATTAAATCCTATTGACAATGGTAGACACATGGTGCATTCACAGAGACAGTAATGCACATATAGATCTGTGAATATCCTCGCAAAGACGTGGCCTAGTTCCCTTTCTCTCTCACATACAAACATAAATTCACTCACATCACAGGCTGGCAGCAAATATATATATTCACAGTATAGAGATTCATTACTGCTACTGTGGAGTAAGTCACCAGGTGTGTGAGTGCTGCTGTAGCTCACACACACACACACACACACCTGAAGTTATGATTTATTAACACATTTAGTACACAGCAAGGAACACAGAAAGCCTCATTTGATAGGGTGGCACCTTAATACTTCAAAATTGTGGTACTTTTTTATATCTTATAGAGAATTAGGTAAAATAATCAATGTTCAACATAAGCTATCTCTGTGACATGTTTAGCCTTCTCTTGGCACAAAGATAAGAGGCAACATAAAGCTAATTTGCCAAAGGCACAAAAGTCAAATAAAAACAAGAAACATCTTCCAACATCTCTCATATACATGTTTTATTTTGTTAGCTATCAGGCTAATGACCACCGGACCGAGATTCCGCTGGGTTTTATTCAGAGTTACAAAATTGGATGAAGCCAGCCACAGGATTTCTGAGTTGCTGTAAGCAGTAAATGTAATATTTATCTTCTCATGCATCCTTTATATGGACATTTCCCAAAATGTTGGGAGATCCATTTAAAGCAGGACAAGTAAAAAAAAAAACCTAGTAAAAATAAGAGAAACAGCTTGCATAATCTTGTGTGCCAAAAGAGAGTGACGCAGAAGCAAACTGGGACAGTGCATTCAGTAGAGTGCAGATCTTCAGAATACAAGCCCGTCAAAGCAGCTGCACCTATTTTATAACCCAGCTATGCGCCACTGTCCCATTCTAGCCTCGCTGCCCATGAAAAAAAACGACCCCCACTCGATCCTTTCTTGTACATCCCGGCTCACATAGAAGCGCTACAGTTAAAATGGCGGTAAAGATAACAAAAACAGGGATTTGTTCACATCCTATCATGCCCAACTTTAATGGATCATAACATATGGGTTATGTAATTAATCTGCAGATGCTCCGGTTCAAAATGAGACCAAACTTTTTTATGGATGTCAGTTTTTTTAACTGCTCCTCAGATCTCTGCAGGGTAAATCCAGACAGCTAGCTAGACTATCTGTCCAATCTGAGTTTTCTGTTGCACGACTAAAACAACCTTTGAACGTACGCATGTTCCACCAAAACAAGTTCCTTCCCGAGGCTATTTTGCAGAGGCACTGTTGCTCTGTCCGGCGCTTAGCGCTGCCCATGACAACTGTGATTGGTTTAAAGAAATGCCAATAAACCAGAGCACGTTTTTCTCCCATCCCAGAATGCTTGGTATGACGAGCCAATGAGCAGTCAATAAAACAATTTGCTTAACAATTGTAAAGCACCAAAACCACAAGAGGTCTTTAAGAAGACAGTCCTAAATGTGCACAGAACGTATTAGGCTGATTGGTCGAGTAATATGTGTGATTAACTGCGAACAGACAAACAGATACATGCACCGACAACCGAACGCACAATCCCCTCCAGGCTTAATAATTTATAGTAGTTTTTTTTTAAAGATGAAAAGCAGTAACTTCCTGTCTGATAAAGTAACTTTGAAAATGCTGGCAATAGAAGTTTAACTTTTATAATAGTTTTGTTCCCAGAACCGTTGTGCTGGAAAAAAGTTAATTAAATACCACCAAGAGTGTGGGATCGCACAGCAACCTAGCAACTTTTTTAAAAATGGCTTGGCACAGGATTTAATACTGACTGTTCCACTTTGATAATCCATGCAAGTTTACTGGCATGTGCTAGGGGATAGATGACATCAGCACCCAAAGAAAAAGAATTGTAACGACATGCAACGCCTTGAATAACATTTGGGATGTTTTTTTAAATACACATTCGTTCGGTTTAACTCAAACGGCAGATACGCTGTATAATTAGAAGGCATTTAAATTATCTTGACTAATAAACTGATTGGTTAAAGTTAATTGCATTTAATCATTTGCATAGTTGGAACTGGCATTCATTACCACTATCAGCGTTTTCATGCTGCTAATCTCACTTAGTTGCTTCAGTTGTAAGTTGGAGTTCTTAGTCGGTGTGTATGACGTTATAACCAGCCAGCCATCTCTGGAGGCAACACAGCATGAAGTGAGCCTTTATACCACCAAGAGCTGATGTCCTGATGTCCTGCTGGTCAGCTCAGAAACAAACTGCTGCACAGTGTGTACGTGTTTGTCTGTGTGTGTAACTGATGTGTGCTGTTTGCTTGCCCCTTGGTGTGCGAATGCCCCGCCGTAACAGTGGAGGCTGACAAGACAGCAGGTTTACACACACACACACACACACACACACACACACACACACACACACACACACACACACACACACACACACACACACACACACACACACACATATTCCCGGAGGATCTATATAAGCTGTATTGTGAGGCATGGGGGACATCCATTATGAAAAACCCTGTGGTTCAAAAAACCCTGGAGCTAGCTGCTGGTTCTCACACACTGAGAGACAGACTGCCCTGAACACACACACACACACACACACAAAATTGCAACACGTTCACACAGAGAAGTCTAATGGAAATAGCTTTTTGTACACATTCTCTTACATTCATAAATAAAGTCACAATCTGGTGTTACATGCACACTCCGGCGACAGTGAAGACAGACAATGCATGACAGTGCTGGAATAAGTTTGTCATGTTGATGGCATGGTTGGGGCTATTCTGTATCACACATTAAGACTCCTCTGATATTGTGCTTCTGTTCTCTAACAATGTGAGTGGATGTGGCTGCAACAGCTGAAAGACTGTGTGTGTGTGTGTGTGTGTGTGTGTGTGTGTGTGTGTGTGTGTGTATGTGTGTGTGTGAGTGTAGCTTAATGTGGACGTGCATGCGTGCAGATGTGTGAGACAAAGATCAAGAGAACATTGTACAAACTGTGTGTGCGCATGCATGTGTGTGTCCCTTTAATGAGCCACACACACACACACACACACACACACACACACACACACACACACACACACACACACACACACACACACACACACAAGCGGGCTCCCTCATCAGTCTGCTGTCTCCTAATTGGACCTACTGAGCAAACAGAGCTCAGTAGGCTCTGGAATAGCCTCCTACTAGTTAGACCTTTACACAATTACTGGCAGGTCTGGGCGCGGCGAGGGAGGGTGATCACAGAGACGAACTAACTGAAAAGAAAAGACGACTGGCAGCAGGTGGAGGAGTGGGGCGGATCAGCCCACACACACACACACACACACACACACACACACACACACACACACATCAAGCAGACTACCACGTAGAGACACGCAGCATGCTGCACAGCGCCTTCCTCACTACCTCTTGAAGAGAGAATAAATCAGTGATTATCATATATCCCCAGGCGTTAAGCAACATCCCTGATTTACTTTAGATAGACAGAGTAGAAGAAGCGAGTCGAGGAAAAACAGTGAGAAAAAAAGAAGAAGCAGAGTATCATGGTAGCTTAGTGTGCAAAATCTTATCTTGCAAGAGTGCGAGTTGATTCTGGGTCATGACCTTTTTTGGTGCCCTGTCTCGCTAAACTTTCCCTTCCATCATACATACTATCTATCAAAAATAATCTGAAAAAATAATCTGAAATAATACAGAAATCACACTGTGCCAAAGATGAATGTGTCGATTCAAAGCAATATTATTGTCATCATGGAATGTGTATCCAAACGCTTCTCAGCAGAAAAAAACCCCAATTAAACTGCACACAATTTACCTCTCATTTTCCCGTCTCCTGAGCATCAGGCCAGTTGAAGATGATGGACGCGAGCAATTTCTTTGAACACGGCAACCATGCAAATCACTTTCAGTGTCTCTCCCTCAGCTGTACCCCCACGGTACGCTAGATTGCAGCCTCCTGTACTAATTGTTCCCAAACATCTCAGGCCAGCAGCACAAGTTAATTGAGAACAAGAGACGTCGATCTCCCATGATAGATAGACTTGCAGAAATGAGTATTCCTAAAATGACTTCTCACATCAAACCAGCAAGCATTAAATCCATTCTTGGGTTCAACCAGAACTCTGCAGAGTTGAAGAGCTTAGGTAGCCGGCCGCTCAACAAGCGGCACCTGTTTTAGTTTATTGGGATTTTTCTCAGTCCCTAAATGAAGTTCCAGGTTGTTTTAAATGCTTATCAGGAGCTTCCATACATTCTAGATTACCAGTATGCGTAAATGAAAGACTGGCATTTTCATCACCTATCACCTGGATTGATAATCAACAGGATTGAAGAGAAAATCAGGGTTTATGAAATAACTGCAGTGAGGAACTTCTTATGCAACACCAGCACTCTTGCTCACAGGTAGCAGCTTGAATAGAGGGGAGTGTATGGGTTATTTACACTGTATCTTGAATTTGTAAAAATATACAAAGACAGTTTTGAGTTTTTTACTGCCTTTTTCTTGTAAAAAAAACTGAATGTGCCTCCAAAATGCTTAGAGATAGCGTCTCTTCTTCCTTGTCAACAACTGGTGCCAACATTACCCACAATGCACCTCAACCGCCGACAGTTCTGCCTGAGATTCGGGGTGTGTTATCCTAGTAGCGGCTAATGTAGCGTCGAGCCAATAGACAGCAGAGACGAGGAGCGGGCTACAGAAGTCTGGTAAGATGGCTTCTTTCTAACTGCACACCCCCAGATTTCTTTTCTTCATGTTCCTCATGTAATCTTATTGCCTCAGGTGAATCACTTAGGGCAATTTATCAGATATCAATTTGCACATCTCCCTGTGGAGCCACAAAAGGCTTTATATAACCTTTTTTTGCCCCCACATATGTAGTAGTGCTCCATAAGACTTGTAAACTGGCTTTGATGTGTAAAACTGGTGGTGTTCTCCTTTAATGGGAGATCATCTCCTATCCTCCTTTCTGGCTTTTCATGCTGCAAGCTACTAGTAGAATTTTAATTACATGTTGTGTAACTGTCAGGCCATTTAAATTTAAACACCAAGCACTTATGAACACTGGAGCTCAGACAGAGCTCATGTCAAACTGTTTATTCTTTTGGAAAGAACAAGTTGCTTGAAGAAAGCGGTACGAGACTAAAATGCAGCTTTAAGTAAAAAGGCTTATTAAAGGACAATATTTATTCCAATATTCTTGTTTATATATATCGACCGTTGCATTACTCCTTACTAGACTTTATTTACTTGTCTTGCCAAGTCAATAAAAAACTAATTAATATATTTATGATGATGGAGTGGAGAAAAGTAGAGTGAGATTTGTTCACAGCGAACTTCTCAGTTTTAAAGTGTGATAAATAGCAGAGATTTAATGTGTATATCTTTTGTTTATCGGTGTTTTAAGCCCCCAACGTCTCGTTCCAGGCCGCGCTGCCTGGAAGGCACTAGGATTAGGCAATGGTTAGGGTTAAGGTTAAGGTTAGGGTTAGGTGCCTTGAAGTCAATGTTCGCAGCGCTGCCTGGAAGGAGATGTTGGGGGCTTAGAACACCATCGAGCATATCTTACATACAACAGTGCAACAAGTAACATTATCTTTCCATTATGTTAGCATTTCTGCGTGCATGCATGCATTACCATGGCTATACCCCCTATATAAAGCTAACCAGGTTAGCATTAGTCACCCTCTGTGGCACATGATCAAAGAGATGTTCCGACTGTTAAACGGATGAAAGACAGAATGATGACTCGGGTTGAATCTTCAGAAGACAGGGAGGCTTTATGAGCAAGATTGTGGGCGAGCGTGGGCGTTATCTTCAGCTTGTTGACATATTTAATGCCAAGTCTCAGACCATTTCATATTTATAATATTCATGAAGAAATAGATGTGACGTGGCCAGGGGCGATTCTAGGATCTGACCTTTGGGGGGGGCTCAGCCCCTAATGAAAAGTTGATAGCAGTTAAGCTAGGGGGGGTCCGGGGTCATGCCCCCGTAAGATTATTATTTTTTTAAACCCTTAAGTCATCACTTCTTGTGAGTTTTGGAGAAATAAATAAACAGATTGAGACATGCAATTATGACAAATATCAACAGATTCAAGGCATCTGCTGTGAAAAAAGATGGCAACTACAAAGCGTGATTATTGCAGCACACATACCCAGGGGCATTGGACTGGGGGGAAAAAGGGGACTGAGTACCCCCAAAAATATGCTAGAATTAATAGCTGTGGATGCAGGGAGGGGCCCATGCCTTTCTACAGGGCCCAGAATTTTGAGCTACGCCCCTGCAAATACAGTACCTTGAACTGGTAAAATAAGCCTTAACATATTTTTAGACAGGATTATTCATGTTTTTTTCTGCTGTTAATTTTCAAGTTTTTCATTTACATCATTGATAGAAACTGATATGGTTATACAGCTAAATGATGAATAATCTAATCTAATAATGCCTCTGAACCAGATGGGGAAAATCCAACATCTCTTTTTCTTAAGAGCCTAGTCCTCCATGAAATGCATATGTAAATATAATGTGAATGGAATATTTAAGTGTTTTAAATGTTTTTGCCCATACATGTCCACTTTCTCACCTGGTTCTTCCAGGTCACTCTCTTTGTCCACTTTCTCTCTCCATCCTGCTCTCTCTCTCTATCCCACACAATCACATACAAAACATTTTGTAATCAACTAGGAAATAATCAAATAAAAGAGGAAACAAAAAACAAACACAGTATGTCTTATAGGCTACCTAGCCATTTTCTCACCTTGTTCATATTGCTCTCTGCCCTTCTCCCTCTCTATTCTCCTTACTCCTTTGTGCTGTCAACCAGAAGGCAAATGTAATCGACTAATCAACAGAGAATGCATCGTGTAGGCTACCAAAGGTTGTACATTCACCTATTTATGAAATGCTTGTTACTAACATAGCTCCGGGGAGCTTATTCCCCGGAGTCCTTATGTTCTTTTTCCGCCCAGCATCATCATCTTGGATCATGATGGCACCTACATCATGGTGGCAGCTGTCGCCGTGGTCATGCCCTACGCCCTGCTGTGCCCTATTACACCCTGCTACGCACTGCAATGCTCGGCTTCGACTTGCTATGTCCGGCCAACGCCCTGCCACGCCCTGTTACACCCTGCTGTGCTCTACGACACCATGAACTATTACAATATCTTTATTGTGACTATTATTGCCACTGTTCCTCATACCCCCAACCGGCACCGTCAGACACCGCCTACCAAGAGCCTGGGTCTGTCCGAAGTTTCTTCCTAAAAGGTTTTTCCTTGCCACTGTCGCACTTACGCATTCATGCATGCTCTTGGGGGAATCACTGGAATTGTTGAGTGCTGGTCTAGACCTACTCTATCTGTAAAGTGTCTGAGATAATTCCTGTTATGATTTGACACTATAAATAAAACTGAATTGAAATTGAATTATTTATAACATATGTGAATATGAGGTTGCTGTTCAGTGCAGTGGGATAATGTTAAAGGCTAAAGGTTATCTTATACTTTCTCACCTGAACCTGGCTGTTTTCGTATAGAAACGTATATCCATCTATGCGGAAATAGTCAGGGTTTGTTCTGCCAGTGTTTCAGTTCTGATATGAATGAGTCTGATGATCCATCAGGTCGAATTATTTATTTTTCATTTGCATTGACAGTTAAAAATAAGAAAGTGTCTGGTAGTGAGGTAGCGGTGCTCAAGCTATTAATAGCACACTTTAAAAACTCGTTATAGTCTACTCCTAAGCTACATTTGCCTACAGTTAGCAATTTTATCTAACGTTGCACAACAAAATTGGACTCCGTGGTGAATAAGCTA
This sequence comes from Sander vitreus, assembly GCF_031162955.1. Taxonomy (NCBI): domain Eukaryota; kingdom Metazoa; phylum Chordata; class Actinopteri; order Perciformes; family Percidae; genus Sander; species Sander vitreus. The sequence continues at coordinate 21,024,883 of NC_135872.1, read as the reverse complement.
GGCTAATTCAGATATAATTGCCATCATTGTGATCAGGGAATCACAGATTGGTTCCACAAATACTACACCTGTAGCCTACTTAACGTGTTCATTCGATTAGATTTAATTTTCACTCCATTAGTCATACCTTTTCCGTGGTTGAAAGTAGCCATACTCTGACGACCGAATTCCCCAAAGTTATCTGCGCAGACTGTAGGCTGAGGCGCACTCGTTCAGGGAATCGCAGATAGGCTGTTGACTTTGGCTACAACTGAGCTGAGCCTGTCGTCATTTATCCTATTCCATCGCTAAAATCAGGTTTGCAGAAGTAATAACTAGGGCTGTCAGCGTTAACGTGTTAATCGCGATGCGATTAAGGGCCGACGCGATGCGATTCATTTTTTTTTTTTTAATCGCATGCCGGCATTTATTAATTTATTTTACACTTCACTCGGCTTTGCGTCGTGCCTAACAGGCTACTATTTAGACCCTTTGCAGCACTGTTACTTATCATCAAGCTGCCACTTCCTCGTATCACATCCTGCTGCTGCAGGCATGATGGAGAAAGACAGCAGCAATATCCAGCCTGTTTCTCTGTCGCCGGGTAAGAGTGGAGATGGGCTGTGTTAACACGGACTTGTGCAGAAATGAGCTGCTCATTAACCGGTGATCACTGGACGTCAGTGAGTAATCAACATTATTTAGGAGTTACTAAACACTATATTGACTCTGGTAAGGATAGGGATTTTTTGTTTTTTAGTTAGGTACTTGGAGGAATTGTGCAATAATGACAGATTCACACATTTTTCTTTTGTTTACAGTAAATAAATAATTACAAATCTTAAAATCAAGTTCATAAAGTAACTTTCTTTGCATTCATTTGATTCCCAATCAAGATCCACTGGTAAGAATTGCTTTTGATTGTTAATATGTACTTAAAAACTGTTCTGAAATGCAAAATAATAGAATTTTAATCATGTGATAAAATATGCGATTAATCGCGATTAACTATAGAAAAAAATTAATCGTTTGACAGTCCTAGTAATAACGTTTGAGCACTAAACAATTTCACAAAATCACAATGATAAGGACTTTATTTTTCAGGGGTGCTGAGATGATTTTTGAAAAATAGCCTAGCGCCGCCTATGGACGTGGCTAAAACTAGTGCTAGTTCTATCTTATGAACTTCATTTATTAAAATTGTCTATATTGCTAAAGAACTTTTGCCAACTGAATTCTCTCAATACAAAATAAAAAATTTTAACTGATTATGGCTGAGCTGCGTGCAGTTAACATTGTACTTTTTAGTCTGTAAGTGGAATTTTGAAGATAGAGATTTTAGAATGAGCATACGAACTGGGGTTTGTTTGAATACAAACCTTTTTGAATTTGTGTGTTATAATAATCAACTTACTTATTTTGTTACTTTATTTTTTTAAGCTTTCTAGTCCCATGTTGACCCCTTGTACGTGCTAAAGTACATTAGTGCACTTCCTACAAACTTAACATTAGGGAGCCAGTCTTTCAAACACTAGGAAGGCTTATTATTTTTTCACTGATTCAAAACATACAACAATAAGTAAGTAAAAAAGGCATTACATGTTTAGTGAGTGAGTCTATTTACTTTCTTTTTAAATACAAAATGAAAATAAGGACACCTAAATATTTTTTTGTTGAGCTGAAGAGAAATCTTAAAAACATAATCTTTTTCTTGTCTACACTAGTCTTTGGTCACTGAGTGGACCACCTGATCTACAGAGTGGCGAAGTAACACTGTGACAGAGAGAGTAAAGGAAAATGAAACGTGTCTGTTGGTACGTCCCAGCGGAGCTATCATTAATTAAGCGTGAGATTGCTTCTCTCCACTTCCCACCCCTGTCTCTCATTCTGTTGATCCTGAGATGTCGAGGGATTCGCCACTTCTCACCTCTGTAAAGGCAACAGCTAGTGTTAGTGAAGTGGACCGAAAATAGATGCGCCAGAAGATACCAAAACACACACGTTTAATTCTACACGTACATACTTGCGCGCGCACACGCCCTACTCCTAAAACAGCTGCACACACGCTCGAGTTCAGCTCTGTGTCAGATTCCTATAGCTCTCTTTCAGCACTGCAGTACATCACTAATGATAGCTCAACTCCCTCACCTCTCCTATACTACCCTGAGGGGTGGAGAAATCTGCCAAACTGGTGCAGGTCCTCTCCTTACCTCTCACACCACGGTGTTTGACAGCCAACTTGGGACCTGTAAAATTAAAGGCCTTGGCAAATGAAATTCAGTGACACAGCGGTGTGAATCAAAGCAGACACTGCCGTGGGAGGGTGTGGAAGAAGAATGAGCAAGGCACGCTCTCAGAAGGCATACAGAAGTGAAGTGAAAAGTTAAGGAGGGCAGAAAACTACATTTTTACTGTTAAGTTACCAAAGTGCAAGTTCATCAGGCATCTAACAGCCCCATCCTGGGTATTGACAAAAGAAGTATAGCACCTTGAAATGGAGAGTGCTTTGTATAAAAGATCTTTCATACTGTAGCACGCATACTGTAGCTTATTGACTGCATTGGATATTAATAGCCTATGACACAAAAATGCCATTTTCCCAGCGATGCAACGTTTTTTTTCTCTCATCTGATGTGACCTTGTCGATGGTGCCGGAGACGCTGGTGTAATGTATCTCAGCGCTGTCATCATCATCGCAGATTACTGATGCTACGCATAGACAGAATGGATATGGACTGCCTTGCTTTTGCTCCAAAACTTCAAACCCAACATATGAAGGCTGGACACTAGAGCTGGGGCGATATATTTTGTTACGATTCGATTCTTTCACGATAAATGGGTGCCAATTTGATAGTACTGCGATTTTCTTTTCCGTCTTTAACAAAAACAAAAGTTGAATAATACACTTCAAGAGACAATATATCTTAAGACTAGTGCTGTCAAACGTTTAAAATATTTAATCGCGATTAATCGCATTAATGTCATAGTTAACTCGCAATTAATCACACATTTTTATCTAGTCTAAATGTCCCTTGATTTGTTTTTGTCCCATTATTTTTTCTCATTTTAATGCTCTTATCAACATGGAAAAGGCCTACATGCAGTAGCTACCCATTTAGCTATGGCTGCAGTAAGTTTGTTCTTAGTTGTGGTATCCATGTGCTTTTGTCTGAAGTCATCCATTGTCGCCTGGCTTTGACGAGGGGGCGGAGAATTAGCATCAGCTGTGTGCTCCATCAAGTGGTATTTCAGACTGGACGTGCTGCGATGATAGCTCAGTTCACAACGACAAAACACACAGATCACTTTGCAGGGTTTTCCACAGCACTTTGCAGTTAAGGCGGCCGCCTTAACAACACACGCATGCTGCCTTAACTAAGACTTAAAAAAAATAATAAAAATCCGCCGTGTTACTCGGTCCTGTTTGAGTGGCTGTAATGTACTGTCGCAGCAAAACAGTCTGTAGGAAACAAGGTAACGGAGAGTTGTAAAGATACCACCAATCACAACGGAAAGAGCATTTGCTGGCGGTGGATGAATCGCCATTTCAGCGTGCGCGTCGTAGTTTGTCAACAAATGTGCAGGCAGCTGGGGCATGCCCGGGCAGAGACGGGGTGAGTGGACTTACCGGAGCGTTGGCATATGGCAGGCAGAGAGCATTTATATATGTATCTCTGTCCTGTTCTTCACATCAGTGAGGCTTTCTTCTCTTGTTTCAACTAAGTGAATACATGACGAAGTGACTGGAAATATCCATCACCTCTCGCGCGTGGATTCTCAACATCCCGGCTGCTGCCCGGTCCTTGAGACACAGCCGCTGTCTGTTTGTTTTAATCACTACACGCGGTTCACAATACACGGTTAGTTAGCGTAGTTAACACTACACACAGTGAAATGACGCGTCCTGTTTTTATTTCATGCATACTATCTGCTTAAGTGAGTGAAGCTATGGGCTGAGCTCTGTTATCTCACAGCTGTTTGTTTGGAGAGCGTGTTACAGAGGAAATGGGAGCAATGCAAGTAAAACTGTTATAGCACTTCTTTTTTTTAAATAGTTTAATGAGCTTAATATTGCACATTGCAACTGTTATTTTAAAAAGCTGGTTATTTATTAATTATATATTATTATTTAAATGTAATATTAAGTGTAGTGTGTACCCTGCACCTTCCCCCCCTCTCTCCTCCTCAATAGCATTTAACGCTACAGACACAGAAATGGCACGTCCTAAGTAAAGCTCATTGTGGGACTGGCTCTAGTGGCTGTAATTCTGCACCAAGGCTGAATTCCGGGAAAGAGACTTCAGATACAGTATTAGGGGACCACTAAGGCCTATATAAAAGAGACTTCAGATACAGTATTAGGGGACCACTAAGGCCTATATAAAAGAGACTTCAGATACAGTATTAGGGGACCACTAAGGCCTATATAAAAGAGACTTCAGATACAGTATTAGGGGACCACTAAGGCCTATATAAAAGAGACTTCAGATACAGTATTAGGGGACCACTAAGGCCTGTATAAAAGCATCCAAAAAGCAACATGTCATAGGACCTTTAACACCATTTTTTTTTTTTCAGCGCACACAGAAAATAGAGAGCTAGGTGACCGTGAGGCGATATTTACTAAATTTGACAAAAAGTGTATTGGATTAATATCACTTACTATAACTTTTAAGGTGAATTATTGGTAAAAAATTAAAAATCAATTCTAAGTCTAATAGTGGATTTCGAACAGCTCTGACTCTGCCCACCCCCACGCTTGCACCTATAGAGACATACAAGTGTCAGCACTGACATGAGGGGCCATCATCACTGTACGTCAGGCAATCTGTTGTTGAGGTGAAGAGGCTGATAACAGTGGTCCCTGTCTGTCTGTCATCCAACAACCAACCAACCTCTCCCCCAACCCTGTCTCACCCCCTGAGGGAGAGTTATTGCTTTAATATGAACAACAAATGGTTCAATTTGTCCTCTGGGAGTCAAAGGACTGCTCGGCGTGATTATTTTCTTGGCACGGCCGTGACATTCATTGGCTTGGACTCGGGACGTATTGGAGAAAAGCCTCGGTTAGGCTGGACGGGGTGAATGACAGATAAAGACGGACAGAGACAGAAAGAGAGAGAGACAGAGGAAAAAGAGAGAAATGTAGAGAAAGGGAGCAGCGGCAATGCCGGCTTTGCACACCTCAGTGAACAGCAGCACTTCGATCCTCGATAGAATGAGAAATACGGTATCCAATACGGTGTCACAAAAAAGTCACAAAAACACATAAAATAGTGGAGGAGGGACAAGAGGGCTTTTTGTTTGACATTTCACTTAGTCACATTTTCAAACCTGATTATCAAGAGAACAAAACGGTTACTTTTACAAAACTCAAGCTGTGTTCCACACAACTCGGAAAGTGGATATCTATATATGGGAAAATGCAACTGAATGTCACTTTACACAACACTCTCAATGGTAAACAATGGGTTTAAGGTAGTAGTTTGACATTTTGGGAAATTGTATTAGTTTTATTATTATGCTGCATCTAACTCTGGACAAGGAAGTAGTGTATTTCCCAAAATGTTGAACTATTCCTTCAAGTTTTGAATGCATTGTTGTGTGTTTCTATATGGATTACACACAAAGCGTTAGCTCAATTAGCATGTATTCTGGAACATCTCAGTGGTATCCATGTTTGTTCCAATGTTTTCGACAAATCTTTAAATCAAAGACGTCACACACACACACACACACACACACACACACACACACACAGCAGCGCGCGCGTCTCTCCACCTTACCTGAATAGTGGGCGGGGAGCGCTGTTTGCGTGTGGTCGTCGTGGAGAGTGTGGTGGTGGTCTCGATAAAGGTGGTGGACATCTCTGGCGGCACCGAGGTGGTGGTGCGTGCCGAGCCTCTGCTCACCGGCACGTCACCCACCAGCCGCACGCTGCCGTTCACCTTGATGTTGACGTGGCCCTCGGCGGCCATGTTGAGGACTTTGAGGCCGTTGTAGTATAGGCCGGAGAGCTGGCCCTGGTAGGGCCGCTTCCGGTCGTTTCCGCCGATGGAGATAGTGGCCTGGGTGTTGAAGATTGTCAGCTGCCGGCCTGGCGCAGTGGGGGAGGGAAGAGAGTATGAATATGTTTATGATAGAGAGACCTGAGCCAACAAACACATAAAGCTGTCCTGAAAAGCTCTAATTTTGCTTTTAAAGGGAACTAGACTTCCACTGCGAGATAGATGCATTAACGGAAAACAAAGACTAAACATGTCTGATAACACTATTGATTCACTGCTTGATGAAATGAGTGTGGGTCGAGGTAAAATGGTTTAAAGTGCAATGGTAATGCAACATGTTTCACACCAAAACAAAGTAACTACAGTATCAGTTTTTAACAACCCCACCTTTCTGTTCATTTTTGAAAGACTGCAGCTATTTGCAGTGTTATCTACAGTGGAAAGGCTTTTTCCCTTTGACACACTAGAAAGAGCACCCTGAAAGAGACTGCTAAAAACAACAGACACTGCTTTATCGCATGGAAGCAAACACATGCAGGTGTGAAAAAAAAAAGAAATACATTTGAAAAATAAGCTGGAACAAGTTCTACAGGCACTCTTAATATTCTCTGGACAAAACAGTGGACTCGTGCAGTAAAATGATTAATAAATATGTATAAAGGGTTTGGCATATTATGATAAAGTATGAGCAATACACACTCACTACGTGTCATGGTGAATTTCATTAGGAGAAGCCTAAATATCATTGTCAAAACACACAGCTCATGCATTAATTATAGAATAAGAAATACACCAAAAGTTCGCAATACAGGAATCATAATTAAAAATCATATTTATATAATTTACATACAGAGAGCACCGCACACTTGTTATATTGCGGCACTTGCACAATTATAATTCATATTACACTGGGCATGGGAATGATGACAGGGAGAGGACGTTCATGTCACAGAAGCGAAAAATGAAATAGCACGTGTGGAGTCATGCATGCAGCAGTAATGGGATTTTTCATACCTGTCTGTGTTTTAGCGGTTGTTAAAGGGACTTTATAATCAGGTTAAGATGTTTATGTGCAATGAACTTTAAATGCAGTTTATAATGATATTATGTCGGGTAATTTAATACGCACCAAACAAAAAAGAAGAGGGGGGAGCAAACTTTTTAATCCCCGCCAATGTTAGAAACATAAACGAGGTGCAGATTTGATCATCTCGGGGGGGGGAGGGGCAGGGGGACGCTTTTCCGTCAAAAAAAAACTCCAATTAGCTCTCCAACACCAAACATATGAGGATTTTATCTTGTGTGATGTGTATAACTACAATCAGATAAATTACAGCAGGGAAAAGCACCTGCTGTTTGAGAACTTTTCAGGGGGATATGCCCGCTGATTAGTTTGTTCTCAAACATTGTAGAAGATTTGAGCCGAGGGAGCTAATTCCCCTCTCAAAACAATGGGCCTACTGTTGCCGCATAGATAATGGCATCTTGGTCAATTTTGCACAAAAGATTAGGAGTACAGTACTTGACACTTAACATCTTATTGCTGCACTGTTTATATAAGCTCTTCCCAGTCCCTTTAACTGGACACCATGATTCAACAAAATTGAAAAAAGATGACAATGACAAAAAGGGCAAAGAAATAAAAACAAAAACAAAGGAAAGAACAAAAAACCAAACGCTCTGTTTTACTTGTTTTTTAAAGGGTTTAAGGGGTGGTTATTCATTCTCAGTGGTTGAAAGGGAACAAGCCGATGAAATGACAGTAAAGAAACATTCTAGAAGAAGATTTACCTTTCTCCTGAAGCCAATCTTCTACTGGCCGGGTATATTTGAACGGGATTTTCTTATTTGCCATTTGATAGCGCTCAATGTCGCTGTTGCCTTTAAAGTTTGAAAGTTTAACAAACAGCTTGAAACAGTCGGCAACAGCAACAGACACATCACACATTTATACAGTGGTTTATAATGAGTTTTATCTTTGTTTAGAAATATTTATAAAAGCTTTATGATGATTTGTTTCTTTTTCCAAGTAGCTTTAGTTTAAATGTTTAAAAGTCATATTTATATAGCACACTCCACACCAATATTCAAAAACATATCCATTGACTAAAAGCACAGCACATAGTAAGATAAACTGTCATAAACAACCTGCAAGAAAAGGTAAAAAAACCCCCACAGGAAATACATCACATAACAGGAGCTATAACACATCCATCATATTACATAATAAAAAGAAGGATATCAAATGGTTAAAAAGGTAGACGTGCATTAACTGCCTTTCTCTGAAGCAAATTGGGGGTAATTAATGTGCACTAATTCTCCCACTGGACACCAGCTGCTTTTACATTTCAAGGGCCGAGAAATGATTCAGTTTAGTAGCTTATTTGGAAGAAAGGAGCGGTAGCAGGTTTGCAGGGGGAGGGGGGATATCGATGGAGGAGGAAGTGGTAATTTAAAGTGCTGCTGCAGACCTATTGGGAGGGAAGTCCCACCGCGACACCGATTTGAGGACAATGCATAGAAATGAGATCATTACTGACATGGTGGGAGGTCTTTTGGGTAAAAAGAAGCCCTGCACCCCGGCTGCCACATTCCCCTCTTCTGAGACCATAGATAACATGCTCCAGGTATATAGGAATTAAGGATAACAGGCCGCCTATTTACAAGGCATGTTGAATGTGTACTTAGTATTATTTCTGGACTGATACAATTTCCCTGTTGTGTAAGCGCCAGGATGTAATATTTTGTCTGACAACCACAGAGGCATTCCCTCTGAAAGGGGTCCCGAGTTTGCCGACACTGAGAATTGATAAGTTCAGCTCTGTCTTCAAATACTCTGAGGTAGCACAAAAGACTGTGAAGCCTGTAAAGAATTATGAATGACACCATGATGTCATTCAGTACCCAGTTGGGAAGATATTTGGAGGAAAAAAAAGGCAACAGTACGGCGTCATTTATAACACAAGTGAAAGGGCAAGGCCTTCTGGAAATGTGTCTTTTCTAGCTGCCAGAATCCTCTCAGGTGATTTATCTACATCACACACACACACACACACACACACACACACACACACACACACACACACACACACACACACACACAGGAATCAAGGGTGTGGCCATTTCTGGCTATGATATCTTGCTCGTCCTTATATCCATAAATCTTTCATAGCATCTTCATGTTCTTTCCTGGTTTTTCTTGTTACTTGCTGCATACCTGATTTTCAAATTGTTCTCACCTGGTTATTACAATTGTACAAAAGGTGTGAGCACACAACAGTTACATTACACCTTAAAAGAGACTGTCCTCCCCCGAAAAACTCTCACTTAAGTCGTTTGTTCAAGCAGCAATAACAACTCATATTTATGTCTGTTGTGGCGGCGCCCTCTAGTGGCCGTAGTAATCATGACGGATGCAAAGCCACGTAAGAAGGCACTTTGGGGTGGACTTTCACCCAGGAGGCTGGGGTTCGTATCCCCTTTGAAAATAAAGATTTTAACTTTCTGGAACAAACGGAAGTGAAGTACGTAACATATGTACTGATCTGAACCCAAACCACGTTCTTTGTCTGGACTTAACTAAGTCGTTCTGGTGCCTAAACATAACCAAGTAGTTTTATGCCTAAACATAACCAAACTGCGATCATTTTTCAACGTTACCAACGTAATAAAAAACAGGACCGTTGTGTTCTCTGGCTCTCTAGTCTGGTGGCTTGTGCCTCGGGGGGTATAGTGGTCACCCCTCGACCACAAGATTGGCGGTTCGATCCCAGGCTCAATCCTACATTGTGCTGTGTGTATGTGATGAATTGAGACCTTACAACCTATATCGTCGTATGGTTTTGAGGACTTGTTGTTCATTAAGCCATTTATGCTGCAAAGTAGTTAGGTAAACCAAACGCTTGTCTCAGTTTCCTCTTCCTCCTATATATTCTATCGTTCCTCTCTACCTTTCAGGGAAAAAAAACAAAAAAGTCAAGTGCTCAGTTTAAAGCCAGCTGGAAGGAGTGTGGCTGTGGATGTGGCTGCAAGGGAGCTTAAGGAGCTAAAGGACTGTGTCTGCAGCGTTCCAGCAGGTTAATCAGCTACTAGCAGGGCTCCCTCCCCATTCCTTTGATCTCGAGCAGGTTTCAGGTGGCAGCCAAATACACTCTCCTCTGGACAAGGGCCACAGAGGGAGGCGCGGTGGTTGCATGTGAAACCAGAGGACAGACGGAAAGGTGAGGAGTTTGGGGGGAGCTGGAGGGATGGATTGGTGGGGAGATATGCAGCATCTACAAACCGCCACTCATATTGACTCAGCTGGAGGTAAATCACACCTGAAACTGAAAGAATTGGGTATAAGCTGGCCCTGCATTGCTAGTGGCACGCTCTCAGGTATAGCTCTTACATTGTTCTGGGTGATTAATGAGGTGACAGTCCCCCCCCGTAATGAATACACCACAAGCTAATTGTCCACCTAATGAGAAAAATCTCTCCAGTTTGTCAATTTGATATTCACTTTCTAAAGGTGACTCCAGAATGGATGCCCTTGCCATTAAAAGCACTATTGTTTATTATGAAATCACTCTGCCTTCCAGGTTTTTGGTTGGACACATATTTCCTCAAAGATTTTTCATCCGCCTCTCAGTACAAAGAGCAAAGCGCAATTTAGCACCATTATGTGTTGGATGTTTGTTGTGAATCTCAGGCACAGACAACCCTATTTCTCTTTTCTTAATGCAGACACTTCATATACACAGTCCTATTGAAGCAGACTAGCTGAGTATTTGAGAGTTCAACTCTTAATAAAGAATTTAAACATTTTGTTAAGTCATGAATATTTTATGTTTTATGTGCAGATGTAGATGAGCTGGCAAACACATTTTAAATAAAATATTCTTATACAGTGTTGACAGCATACTGTATTTTTTCTCCACACGTCTACATGACATACGTATATATATATCCATGTTCTCATCCTTGCATAAGAATATGGAGCAGTTTTGATGGGGTCTCATGTTATAATGCTCATGACATGTTTTATCTTTTACACAATGAATATTGAACTTTAGCTACACTTAAAAAAAAATTGCAAATATAATCTTAATCGCAATATCTGTCAGAAAAATCTTATTTTGATTTTTTCCCCAAATCGTTCAGCCCTTATATATATATATATATTTCATGTTTCACCACACGCACATGCACATTTGAGTGGCTGAATGCAATTTGTTGTCTGTGTTTATATACAGTTTGGGCATGTCTGTTTTACCCTTAATGCATGCCTCCACCATTTTTTTCTCCCAGCCAAAACAATGTCTAAATGTTTCTCCTTTGGTGGCAGCTATTCAGTCAACACAAACACTGGCACGGCGACAGTCATCTGCCGGTCGGCCGCTCCGTTCTACTCCGTTTGCTTGCCAGACTAATCTCGCTGGGGTTCCATCAGGGCCAGTGCTGAAAGCGCATCAAAACTGTGAAAATGGCTACTGTGACAGGCTCCTGGCATTCTCTCTATTTGGGGATGATGAGTACATTTGATATACTGCAGCCCTGTCCAAAAATCATCATTCCACAGCTCAACTCCATAGCTAGCTGTTGCAGCCCCCTGGTTATGAATATCCTGCACCCACCTACCTTCCAATCTACACATGACTTTCATCTGTCTCTCCTCTCTCTCTCTCCTCTCTCTCTCTCTCTCTCTCTGGCTATTCATTTGTCTCCCCAAGTCTCTGTCTATTCTCTCTTTCTCTTCAGCCCACCATCTATCCAGCTATCCTCATTCTATTTCTCTCTGTCTCTCCGCAATGCAATCAGCCGTCCTCGCTCTTCTCGGCTGAATCAGACCTCTTCAGCTACAGCCACAATCCTGGTATAATTTATCTACTTTTCACTCACTCTTTATTCCCTTTCTCTTCTTCTCTACCCATCTATCTGTCTATACGTCAGCTCTTTCTCCCTTCTGTCAACTTATTCCAGTCATCTACTCCATTAAATGCCTCTGTATTCCCTCCGTGGTTGCATTTCTCCTCTATTCACCTATGTCCCTCTGTTTCTCTCCTGCTTGCTTTCCCTCTATCCTCCTTCCATTCTTTCTCAGACGTCAGACAAAGCCAGGGAGTAAATTCATCATTTATCAGGTCGCTCTGAAATTTATGGTGTTGAAAGGATGAATTAGACTGGCGGCTTCCACATTCAGCTTAGTCTGAGTTCTGAGAGTGACAGAGATTGTGTCTCAGATAGGGCTAATCATGTTTGGCCCCGGGAAGGCGTGGGGATTTATCTCATTCCCGAGGAATTGTTTTGTCTGAATTTCAAGACAAAGATTGGCAGATATCTTGAAACGGTGCTACTCAGTGTGGCCGTTTCAGGTTGTAGGAGTCGTAACACTGTGTGCTTCAGCACATGGATAAGGGGTCTTTGTTGGTTTGAGTGCATGTGTGTCTGATTCTGATTATGACCAACCCTCTTGCGCCCACCACAAATGATTGATTGAACACACACACACACACACACACACACACACACACACACACACACACACACACACACATATATTCCCCGAGGCCCAAGCAGTGTAGTTAGGCCAATGGTCATTCATCTGAGACAACGGCTGAATCAGAGCCAGCTCCGGCAAAGTGTGATGCACAATTTCCGCCTGGCTCGGTCTAGTAATTCTTTGATTCAAAGATTCAAACTTGCGCATAAAGAGCATGTAATCCCAAAAAATCCAAAGTACAAGGATTCAGAGTGTTATATAAGGGAACTGGAACCCTTTAACTAAACAAGGACAAGCCCCTGCAGTAATGTGGGCTGTCACAAACGACTGTAGGAGAGATGCGCGGCCCTGATGAACACCGAATGGAAAAAAGGATGAGAAACGCGGATAAAAAAAGGAAAAAACAAAGGGGGGGAGGGGGGGGAAGCGCGAGTCAAAGCAGCTGAAACACGTACGCTCAACGCCCACACACAAACACACACTGAACTCACGTAAGCTGTAGAAGCCTGATGGAACAGCTGCTGTATGAGATCAGTGTGGTTATATTGTTGTATAGAAGAATGGGACTGAAATATTATTCCTCAATTGTCCCAGCATGCAAATTCACTATTCTTATCTTGTAAAATTGTTTGTGACAATTACTGTAGTGATGGGCTCGCTGGAAACTGTCTTTAGAATAAATATTAGTTTACAAAAAACATGACCTTTGCTCCTGAGATGTATGCATTGTGATATCATCAGTGATGACTTAGTTATCTCAATTGTTTGACAGTGTTGTTGTTCTATTTGGTTTAGTTTTATTTGGTTTAGTTTTCCTTTGCTAGGATTGTATTGCTTTGTATGTCTTTTATTTTAAAATTGTTGAATTGGAAACTGTAATACAGTAGGCAAAGACAGAAACAGGCTAGGTTAGCTAGATTATCTAAACCGTATCATTTGAAGGTAAAATGTCATGATACTAATGTTGTAATTATCTCCTACTGCACAAGGGAACTGTGCACACAATAACTGTTGTTCTGCAAACTGTGATGGATGTTTTAATGGTCTGTCCACCGTTTTCTTTTCTTTTCCAAATCATTATAGCTAACGTGGAGTTTTGTTTCAAACCTAGCTGCTTGTCTGACTGCTCGTGCTTTTTGCACCATCTGACTAATTGTTAGCGATGTTGCCACATTCCCAGATGTCATTTCCTAACTTAGTGAGTATTGTTAGTATAACTGTCAGGAATGATGGACAATACTACAAAAATAAGGCGTAAGTCAGTGTCCTCCCTCAAGAAAATTTAAGAAAAAAATGTAACGAAGATATACACTTTCATATCATTTTGCAGCATTATTATTACCATATCTGTGTCTAAAACTTTGGAAAAGCTAGAACAGATAATACGCAAATAACACTCAAAAAGCTTAAAGACACAACTTGCTAAAGACGTCCTCTGGGGGACCAACTACAATTATCAGATATAAGAAAAGTAATTTAGTTAGTTTTGATGCTCACAATGATTTTATATTCACTCGGCTTAGGTTGTGCCCAAAACGACTTGGGTGCTGCGCCTAAGCCTTATAATAGGGAAAACCCTGCACGTTATAATAAAATAATATAATAAAGTTAAAAATGAAGAAGGCATTACTAAAAAAAAGAAAATGTGTATAAATCTGACCCATCATTGCTCCTTGAATGATTGAAAGCAGATCGAGGTGTAAAATGGCCGTGCACGGCAGCTGGATTCTCGCCATTTCATGAGAATCACAGGATCACATATCACACCAAAAGCCATCTGGTCAGGCTTCAAGTAATGCGCATGTGACGACCACGACTGTTGCCGTGATAGACAGATGGTTCATCCAATCACCTGCCAGCTATTTTTTTTAAAGTTTCCAATGAAGGCTTCTCAGATGGTGCTGTGTAAAAAAAACATGTGGTGCGTCAGGCTCATAGACAGTAAAATAAATGGACACAGCGACACTATAAACTTCGATGGCGACCAGTGAAGTCAATTAGAAGCACTTTTCCGGTGATGGCTGAGCGTTACTGCGCAGCCTCAAACTGAGCTTGACTATGTAGATGTGACGTGAGCAACCTGTCTGAAAGTTGGAAGGCTTCTGGTAGCCGTGCCAATAGAAATCTCAATCATTCCGAATCTTGCAGAGACGGAGAGCGTGAGTAGGAGCTGTCCATGAGCGTAGGAGCAGGAGCAACTTTGCCTGTAAAATTTCCCCATCCCCCGTGAATATAGGTATACCTCGTTACCCCTACTTCATTATTTAACAACATATACTTTTCTTAAAATATCCTAGTTGTTCGTGGATAAATGTTACTTCATATGAATTCACTTGCCACATACAAGTATTTCCAATCCATCAAAACGTTGCTGAAATATTTTGTTCCAATGCTTTTCATGGACTCTATGGGCTTCTCCCTTGACTGTATGGCTCCATGTCCCTCCGATTGCCTGCGAGCTTCTCCTGACGATACGGTAATTTCTCTACTGTGCGCCAGAAAGTCGCGTGGTTATGACGCAATCGTTAGCATTTTTTTACAAAAACGGCTGCTACGGGGCCATAACATGAGATACAAGGTAATGGAGCCTTTTATACATTGTCGTGTTTCTTTAGAAATAAACAATGCTTCAGATGTAAAGTTATTCGCTGTCAAAGTGACGCCAAAATTAATGGAATGGTCAATGGAATGCTAGCGGAAGGTGATGGCTTGTTAGCCTCAGAGTCTCCCCACAGGAGGTACGCTTTCCGGCTGCTCGCTTACCCCCTTGGTCAGGCTAGGTAAAAACCTCCTGCCGCCATTTACAGCAGATCCTAACGGCTCTTTACTTGGCCGAACTTTGCAAACATTGCTGTTGAGATGTCCAATTTACACGCCCCCGGCTATTTTGCAAGCAGCTTTAAATGACAAGCAATCCTCTCTTCACACGTCCACCCTTTCCGACCAGGGAATGAGGGCATGCCCAGATCCGGTAACTGTTTATTGAACGACTTGAAAGCGTTGGGGCGGCCTGCTGCCTTCAAGTAAAGCATTAGTAGTGTGAGAAAGTGGTCGACGAGTCTGCACACTAACATGTAATTACTCATGAGGTGACAACGCCAAAGGGAGGTAGGGCGAAAAAAAAATCAATCATCGTTGAATTACTATCACTGAGTGTCCTGCAAATTACCTTTGCAGAAGAGAAAAAGAAATTACCACATATTCGATCCCCCGACCTCAACTCCATTCCAAGACAATGGCAGGCGGACAGAAAAGGGAACAAAACTCAATGGAATCACTTGGAAGGAATCCGACGCTCAAAAAGCCAGAGCTCTTTCTGTTGTGCATCACTTAAACTGAGACGCAAAGCCAACAGACATTAAGCGGTGATTTCTGAATGGATGCTGGCTGTGGATTATAGATATTGACGAACATATTGATAAAAGGTTGTGAAAACAACCACTTAAATGCTGATGCTGAAAACACTAGAGGTTCAGCTGTTATCTGAAATGACTGGCCATTAAAGATGCCGAATAGTCAAATTATTTTGTAATACAGAACCGGGATGGAGAGCAGCATGACAAAAACCACCTCTGTGAATGTGTAAAAGTGATGGAGATGTCACGCACCATGTCGCGTGCCACATGTTATGGAGTTTCTTAGTATTTTCCAGTATCGGTGTGGGTGAAATGAAGTTATGAAACCCGTCTAACTTTATCTGGTCAAAAAAACCGAAAGACAGCCAACGGCAAAAGAAAGCCAGAGACAGAAGAGATTAACATCACCTGCGCTGGCATTGAACCAAACCAAAACAGCGTGCCAGGTCACGCCAGGAGAGGATGCTGCCCTGTCCTCAGTGACGGCATGCAACTAGGAGCATGCTGTAGGGCTGTTGAGCTATAGGGCTGAGAAGTGAAAGGGATCAACTCCTATTTGTTTGCTCCTTACTATTAGGGAGCATCAGCGTTTTTGCACTTTTTTTCAGTGTTTGAAAAAAACAACTTATCTTAGCTAGCAGTGTTGTAGTACTCGAGATCGGTCTTGGTCTTAAGACCACTTTTTGAAGGTCTCGGTCTCCTCTCAGAATCGACCGATTTTTAGTTTTGTGTCGGTCTCGGATAAAGAGGACTCAGAATTTTATTTCAAGACCGGTCAAGACCACAACTGCAGGGATATCATTAAATTGCCTCTGCATTGTCTAATTTTATATGTTAACATCATTACTGTGATTGGATGTAAAACTTCCTGCTTCAAATGCAACCAATAACTTGACTCATTTCTATTTGAAATTTGTTACTGTTAATCCCCTCTCCCCGCCCGCTTAACACACACTCCCAAGAAAGTGAATGCGGGAGACAGGAGAAGCTCTGGGACTGGTCTGGTCTTGGTCTCAAACCCTCAAAATCTTGGTCTTGACTTGGTCTCGATACACTCTGGTCTTGGTGATGACTTGGTCTCGGTTTAGGTGGTCTTGACTACAACACTGTTAGCTAGTGATGCACAGTTGTATTTCTGGGCACATTACTGTTCCACATCTGGTAATGTAACACTATTCAATTTTCAACATTACTCTACATCTGTTTCTGTCCAATTATGTCTCGCTGCCATGGCACAATTTTACCTTGGAGAAGTATCATATTATCTTTTGTCATCCCAACTTCTCTTCGCCTCAACTGCCACTTTGTGCCCATGTTGCTTCCCTGTGCGTCTTCTCGGTCTGACAGAATGAAATTGAAGAGTGGCTAATAGGGAACAGGGAAACAGAGGTGGCCTCTCCTAAGCTGGCTGGCAATGTAGACACAGATATCAAAGACCAGGAGAGAAAACTAAATTTAATGGACTGTTAAGAAGAAGCAGGAGAGGATTTTCCCCCTTCCTTCCTTCCATCTCTCTCTCTCTCTCTCTCTCTCTCTCTCTCTCTCTCCCTCCCCTAGCTAGCTGAGCGGCACATCTCTGTTCCAAATGAAGGGAGTGCCTGAGCCTCCGAATGGAGCGGGCTCTGTTTGATGACCCTATTTGTATTCTGCTGCTGTGCTGCTTCTGCTGATCTGGGAATGAGAGATACAGGCCGGCAGCAGCTTTATCTGGCCAACAGGCCACCCTTGGTTTCTGCCTCTATCCTCTCCTTGCTTGCCCGCCGACCAAATGCCTCCCTGAAATGAACCGGCCAGGTGTTGCACAGTTAATGCTTCTTGTGAGACAAAAGAAACTAGCTCGGTGTGCTCCTCTCCTGTGTAGTCAGGTCTGAGGGCATGAAAGTAGAGAAGTTGTTTGGAGGCATGGTTTGCCAAAGGAGCATAGTCTGTGTCAGCTAATGCTACCGAATGCCTCTTAGTCTTCTGAGATGTTTTACCCAGAAGAACAGGAGAGTGATCTTGTTTTTTATTCTCGGTGGTGCCCTTTGCTTAAACAAATAGGTGGTGTCCAGTGGTTTTAAAGCTTTAATTTGACTCTAACTACCGCAGAAATTCATCAGACAAAAGAATTAGAGGGGCAGTACCTGTGGGAAAGTGTTCATTGACTGGCCAGTTGTCCACCTGCAAGGTGGCGTTACCCCCGTTCCTGGTGAATCGGACCAAATGGTATTTGCCATCGTTTACCGCTGTGGTCATCTCCTTAACACTGATGTCCACTGTCCCAATGTTGAAAGTCACACCCACTTTGCCTTGTTCCTGGAAAGAGACACAAAGAGAAGAAGAGCAGTAGAAGTTAGTGCTCTGATTGCAGCGTTGAATGAATCCAAATCTTTGAATTCAGTACTTAAGTGAACTGGTGATTGGCATCGAATGCAGCGAGCTCTACTTTTCAATAAGTCACATCTGTTGCAAAGCTTGACACATTTGAACATTTGAAATGCCACAGTGCCAAGATTCCACCTATTGTTGTGCAGTAACAAATTAATTATACAATAAACTAACTGTAAAAAGTTCAATAA
Source organism: Sander vitreus (assembly GCF_031162955.1). Classification (NCBI taxonomy): domain Eukaryota; kingdom Metazoa; phylum Chordata; class Actinopteri; order Perciformes; family Percidae; genus Sander; species Sander vitreus. The sequence goes on along the minus strand of NC_135872.1, from coordinate 21,006,501 downwards.
AGCTTCTTGGATGAATGCCCTCGGCTGGTGCTAATGGTGAACTACTCAGAGAACCTGAGGACACCAGCGCTACGCTTCATTATACAACTGTAATGTGATGAAAATAGGCTGCCAGCAGAGATTGTAATGATGAGTAATGCTCCCTGCAGCCCGTCACTACAAAACTGGCAGGACAGATGCCTTTTTTCTGCTGCGGTCCTTACAAACTGTATGAATACCACATGTTTTGTTTAGCTCCTAATGCTAAGACAGTTTTACCATGTCCATAAATCGTGATCCCTCCATTAATTCCTGACTCCTCTCCCCTCGACCCCACTGATTTTCATGAGCTGCCAGTTTGTTTTATTGTGACTGCTTGCGTATTCATGGGAATGTAGGTGTAACAAGCAAAAGGTTTTAGAGCGGAGGCAGGGCTTGAGTGAGTGGCGAAGGGGAAGGGCTGTGTTTTCTGTGTCATTTGTTTTAATCCCCCAAAGGGAATCTCTCAGTGTAATTACCTACTTTAGAAGCCTGGAGTAAAGGGACTGTGTTTCTCATAACAAAACAAAACCAAAATTAAGAAGAATTGCACAGAGGGGCAGACATATAGTTTACTGATCAACTGAGACACTGGTCCGGCATGGCAACTGTTGTTAGACCTCGCTAATATACAGTGTTCGTCGACACTAAAGCAAAGCAGGATTGCTACAACACTTACATTAAAACATTTTTTATTTTTAATACTACCTGCTTTTAATACCACATAAGAGCACTTCATAAGGCCAACCTATACATAACACAGTCCCTCATGCTTTTACATTCTTAAATATTCTCCACGTCGAGGAATATAAATATCACTCTACCACCAGATTATTAGAGCAAGCTGCAGTATGCAATAATAAATGGAATGAATGTGTGTTATTTTATTGCGGGCATGACCTCATACTAAGTTTTGCAACACATTTTGCTGAATTAGTTTACTCTTTTGCTGTATTCATAAAAAGGAAAAAACTAACACATATGAGACAAACAATTAAATAATATTAACTTCTTAAATCAAGTTTGTTCCTACATTTCTACTCCTTAGAGCACCTAGAAAACCTTGGAAGACAGCAGACAGCTCTCTTTTTTATTTCTCTAAATAAGGATCCTGTTTTTGTTTCTTAACAAGAGCAGGGGGATGGCACCTAAGGTGCAGTGCATCCAGCAGAAAGGTTATCTTTCTTCAAGTTTTTAAGAAAGTAGAAAGTTGTCCAGTGTATGATGACTGTGTGTGTGCATGGAACCTGCAGTGACTCTGCATACTGTAGTTTCCTTGACTGAAGTACTTTTAACTGCCAAGGTGGTCTGAGGACCTGCACTGTATTCAATGCCTCACTTGTACAGTTGAAACACCCTTTGTCTATTCATAAAAAGAGATACGGTGCTTGAGACCATAATGCAAGGAACGACAGATCGCCACTCTCCAAAAGAATTTCACCAAAGACATGACAAAGCCATCTCCTAAAAGCCAAGGTAGGGCTCGTAGTGGGAGCCAGACAAGCCGAATATCTGAATGTGCACTTAACGTCTCTGTCAGAGAGGCTGTAAATGGGCTTTTAATTTAAGTAGTTGCCATTAAAACTCAGAGCAACAAACAAAAGGCATATGATAAAAGTGTACGGGCACTCTCGCTGCTTATCTAGCAGCATATACACATAATCCATGTACCTAGACAAGTACGAATATGTTGATGATTTAATGTGACAAGGTGATGTTCAGTGTGTGTGTGTTTTGTACCGTGAAAATAAAGCATGCTGGATCTCCTGACTAATGACTGGACCTTTTCCCTGGTACGAAAAATGTGTGACGGCCTGAGCGCGTACAGAACACAGACAAACACATCAGCGCAAGTACATCCACTGTGACCTTCCGCAGCTCTGGCAGCCCCGGCTCTCCTGTGTAGTCACATGAAAGCCACATCACCGACCCACTAATACCTACAAACAAAGACAGATCGTCACCCCCCCTGGCCCTGGTACAAAACAACGACACAAAACACAACAATTGTACACCTCTGTAACTGTTGCTGAGTGCCTGCGGGCAGCGTGCAGAGGGGGAACTGTGTGTTGTAGTGTACTTTGCAAATGGCACAGCTCTCCCTCTCTCTTCCCTTTCTTTTCCTTCTGCACTACTCCTGTTGTCCGGCTACCCTCCCGCCTCCGCCTCAGCCACCGCCACAGCCACCCACCTGCCAGCCCACCCCCGCGCTGCAGCAATGTTTGACTGACAGATCCAATTACGTTTTTTATTGGCCTGTCGCTCGCGAGGCAGGAAGGCACTTCATTGTCTCCTGAGCAAAAGGAGAAAAATGGCCATTGTTCTCTTAGTGGAAAAGATGATGGCCACTATTCCACGTGTAAACAAATGATGCGCGGAGAATCACTTTCAAACTCGCACACACTTGAATGCAAACAGACACCGAAACACACACACACACAGAAAGTCAAAGAGTGTAACCTTGCGCAACAGAAGCTTCAGTAGTGTCACGTGGCAAAACATACAAAGCAGCGCCCAAGCATTCAATCAGCCGCCCTCACTAACTCTTAAAGCCAACTGAATACAACATTACAGTAGGGAAAGTGGTAATTTACTGGTATGATGCGCTAAAGCCCTTGTATAGTCTCACATGCTCCCACACTACTTATTGAATGCCAATCACGAATGCCGGCTGTTTTACCGCTGTAGGAATAGCATGAGATTATGTTGGGAGTTTGTGCCTCACTTAAATGTACAGTATGTGTGGGCATGTTGTGTTCACGCTCAGTGTAACTAAGACTGATAAATGTGATTCCAGCGAGCAATGCTAGGCCCCCTCCCCCTCCGCTGCGAGCTGGCCCTGGCTTGGCAAGAGGAGCTCCAGCGGTCCCACGTGACCCAGCACACACTGACATCAGTAATCAGGCTTGCCACAATCCAATTCAGGGCCGATCAATGCCTCCAACACATGCAGCACCCCGGGCAAAGTGAAAGGAGAGAGAATCACTCAAAGCAGTGGTGGACGATCCCGCCGACCGCCATCACAGACAGCCCTTAGCAGACAGCTGCTGTACAGGGGACAAGCTGCTCACAATAGACCCCATCCTCAGCTTGCTGAATGGTCATTCTGCTAAGCCACATGCCCCAGACAGATATAGACATCTGAAAGCCATTTTGTGGAGGTGAGATGGGTAGAATTAGCACATTTAGCTCTGCTGGGGAGAAAGAAAAAGCTGACAAAAGAGGTATGGAGACTGAGAAAGAAATGGAGAAATGAATGTGGTTGAATGCCAGATACGGTATCTTCTATAAGAAGATGTGCACTGAAAGCACTTCAAGGTCAGAGAATGTTATTAAAGTGGGAGTTTTTCACCCCTACAAAAGGTATTGCATTGCAATCAAATCTTGATTGAAATCTGGTACTGACACAGAGTAGTTGTAGCGAGATGACTCCAGTGGTTCTATATTAAGTCTCAGTTGGGAGGGAGGGAAGATCTGATATCGAGAATGTGAACATGTCCCAGGGTGGGAGTTTGGGTTACATATCCACCCTTTCATCTGACATCAGCGCTCAAGTTGTCTTTTGTGGTCAGGGGCCATCAAAACTGGATCATAGAAGCAGTGGAAGCAGAATCAATAGAGTGGAGAAGCTAGGACAACGCAAGACGCCATGGATTGATGCACCTGGCCTTCACAGTGCCAAAACCATTTATCGTCGGTAATTGACAGAGATAACTCATAGATGGCGGTGTGATTTGTAGCTTTCTGTTCTTGTGCGCATCAGGCTCTAGAGTCGGGAATTTGCAAAAGAGTAGGATGGCAGAGGCTGTTGAGGAGCGGTTTGTATGTGTGCTAGACTTTATGTGCAAGTCATTTCTTCATGTACAGAATGTACTGACAACTCGACAGGCCCTAGGCTGGGCAAGTGCCTGGCATATTTGATGCGGCCTTGAAATTGTGTAACACTATTGCCAAGATTGAAAGCCTCTAATTACAGGAAAATAATTCTTTATTTCCACAATAAATTAAATGGATCAGTCATACAAAGCAAATGTACAACCAAATGTGAATTGTTGGATCAAACCTTTGGGCGATAAAAATGTGACGAGAGACCCTGTTATAATCATACCTCTGCCTCAATCTGAAAATTATGACCTGGAAGCGCTTTGTTTTTGAGTGGTTAAAGGGTTGGTTCACCCAAAATGAAAAAAAACAACAACTCACTTACCTCTATTAGCATCTTGCTATGCAGATTGTTTTGTTTTGATTTTATTTGTCCAGGTTTTGAGATATCCATCTCTGAGATTACGGCCTACGTCCTAATTTGATGTACAGTAGGTAAATGGAGTCAGGCAATGTTCTATATTTTTCTTATTGTCAAAAAATCCCATGATTCCTCTGTGCCACAGAGCTCTGTTATTGTCCTGAACTGTTAAAAACACTGTTGCACTGAATGACATGTTCCTTCATTACAATGAACATGGGCATTGTAGTTTATTTTGACACAATTCCACATATACCGTCCTGCTCATGTAAAAACTCATTAGAGCAAAAAATGTCTATCAATCCGTCTATTCAAAATCCTTTATTAATCCCACAACGGGGAAATCCACAATGTTACAGTAGCAAGGTATTGCAGTATTTACCCCTGTGCGAGTTAGGATTTCTAAAAACTACAGTGACCACCTGTCTTAGGAAATCACTTAACCTTTATTTAAATACGAAACTACAAATTTGACCAAAAATGTCCATCTTCAGAAGGACCAATAGGCTGAGGGTTGACTACCACAGACAGGGAGGAGAAGTCGAAAAGTATTGAGAGATGGACTATCTCAAAATAGATAGATGGGTATCTCAAAACCTGGGCAAATAAACCAAAACTACCTGCATGGCTAGAGGTCACAAGTGGCTAGTGTGTAAACATATGGTTTTAATGTATAATTTAAATGAACTGATTAAGCAGGTATGGGCAATTATTGGCTTTGGCTGGGATATGCAGTTATGAAAGCGAGATAAAGTATCAAAAAAGAAAGTCATGATTATTATGAATGAAGCACAATGTGATATGACATGAAGCTGCTCATGGCTGCTGACAGACAAAGACCACAAAAAGGCACTCATTTTAGAAATATATACTCTGCAGTGGGACTAAATAAAACACTGCAGACACAGTTTTTTACTTTCTCATATTATTAGCAGACGCTGCAGGGTTCCTGGCTTCTTTTTACAGTGGCAGTCTTAATGCACTATTCAAATAAACATTTCTCTGAAAACTGTGAAACTCCATAAATCATTAATTGGCTCAAACGTTCATTCAGACATTCATAATCGGCTGCCGAGCTGTTGTGAGAGGCGATGTGGGAGGATACACTGCGCAGAGGCCTGGTGCCTCTGAAATATTGATTACACCTAAAAGAACCCAGAGGTCTAACACAGGCTATATTTCACACCTGAGAGAGCCAGGAACAGCATCACCGAACGGACAGGAACAAAATGGCTTCCACCTCGCTTTACGTAGTGCTACTGTAGGTAATAGCTAGGGAAATACTAGCGAGCCCATTAGCCAGTTGGTTAATGCGCAGGACTGCCAGCTAATGTTAGCCCAGAGTGAAGAGGAAGAGTCATTGCACTTTTAATATAAACACAAGCAGCAGCGTTGCCGGGGAAGGTAATGGCTTTGACTCCTGTGCCTGGGCTCAATGTCAAACTCTGAGCCTCGCTGTTTGATCCTCTGCCGCAGAATATGAATCGCGCAGGGTCAGCCCTATCAATTATTTATACCCACTCTTTCTCTATTTCCTGTTTGTCCGCTCCTGTGGCTGTAACTTGCCCTGACACTAATGGCGGACAGCCTGGTGAAAACATTTATCAATGTTACCGCAGAGTCCTCTCCAGCTCTATACTATCACTTTCAGGCTTTTGGAACTTAAGAGTACTGACAATGCACTGATCCTAATCACCACTACTATACTTTACTGCATGTGTCTTGGCTGCATTGTCTCAGTAAAGTCCCTGAAACAACCTTTGGTTGCTGCATCCTCTACTGCCAATGAATCTGTAGCTAAATTCAGGAACTATTGACTTGATATAGGTACTTCTTCCGTCATTCCATCAGGGTGGTGAACTTTGTCCATTGCTAAAGAAAAGTAGGAACTGTGCATTTGATCAGTCCAAACATCTAAGCTATTCATTCACTTTCTTTTAAGTTTTGATACTAACAGCACAGCTGATGAAAAACACTACAACCAACATCTATTTATTTTTCACCTTTTTCATCTATTTTTAGACCTTCATAAACTATATAACTACATGTTCTAACACGTTATCATAGACCGTAAACAGAAAGAAAACACCATTTCTAAAGAACAAATCCATTTATAGGGGCCGAATGTTGCTCCATCTCTGTTGAGTGTTGCACCATCTCTCTTTATGGTCAAAATACTACACAGCAGAAGTAATTATAATGCATACTGCATAATTACAAGCTTGCTAAATCACAGAAGCGTGGGAAAACTTCAGCCATGAATCTTCATCTGGCTGACCTGCTGCTACACTACTTCATTTGTACCATTTCAACGCAGTGTGTGCCGACTATTGGAAACATAATCGGGCCATGTACAAAAGCAAAGAGCCTCAGTCACCCCCCCCCCCCACACACACACACACACACACACACAGGATTAATATTCCGATTCTTGGACTGATGTTTTGCAACAGCTGTTAAGAAGGTGCTGGGAATAAATCATTAGTTTGATTGCATTTACTCAGTGTGCATTCAGATTTGATTTAATTGACTCACTGTCGCTCTGCACCAGCGTCCATTAAAGAAAAAGCAGCTTTTTGTGTGACCGCACACTGCACCGTGTTGGGCCACATGGTCCCCACGCACCAGGGCGCTCATTTAGAAAAACAGAGCCAATGAATAGGATTTGTGCTAGATGGAATAATATGCAGTGAAAGTCCATTAGGGACTAGGTTAATGAAATTGAAACAGCTTGGTGATCAAATTAGAATCTGTTCGGCAGATATTTAATTTAATGTGCTGCTGAATTCGAGCACTTTCTATTTGGTAGCCCCAGAATGAAACCAGTGCACAATAAATCAAGCGGGGACACAATTCATCCTATGTTCGCTCTCCCGAATATTTCTGAAATTATCAACTTTCTAATGTCTGTATTTGCACACAGCATACATGCTATTTCTAAAACAAAACAGACGTGTGAAGCGTTGAAATGGAAAAAAGTATAGACCTACAGCACCCGTGTACCACACAAAAAATAACAAAAAGACTTTATCTTTGACCTTTCAGTGTGTTTTTCCATAGAGAATACCTTCAGTCACAATCACATGCATCGGTGTCTGCAGCTGCTTGGTAAAGAGTCACGGGGTGAAATGATTTGAATAGACACACTAAAGATTTCAGCTTGTTTGAAGAGCTGCCCTCTGTATTTTGCACGCTCTCCTTACCATGTCTGGGGTAATATGCAAAGCAAAACCACACTGGGAGAAAGAGAAGCAGAGAAAAAAAACAAAAAAACCCTCAACAGTAGCTATTTCAGATAGCTGCACATTATCCCAATTAACAAAATGGATCGTAATTATTGGAGGAAGAGATGCTAATTCGAATTGGGGGGATGGGGAAGCAGACACAGACTCTTTCTAATAAAACAGGACTGACAGAGTTGCTCTCTTGTCTTGTGTGTGGTAGCCATAAACACGTCTTTGAGCGTCGAGCAAAGCTTGGACCAAAGTTAATTGAGTGAGGAAAAAGAGAGACAGACAAAGAGACGGAGAAAGAGAGAGTCGCTGCTTCTCATCCATCTGTTTATGTAAACATACTATTCTGGGCACGCACTTCCAGGCACAGACAGGCTGATGACTGTAAACACACAAATGTGCACACATGAAACACACATACACAGACTCAGTTGGTGGTGGTTGTTTTTTTTTATTAAAGGGGTGATGGAATGCAAAACCAAGCTTACCTTGTCAGTTAAATTACGACAGTTCGGTGGGTAAAATAGGCATACACAGTACCTCAAAGTCCCATTGACATCCCTTTCCTATGCAAATCTCACAATTTGAAACTGCTGCTGAAAACGGGCGAATCTCAACAAAGCTCATAGTTGACGTCAACTCTGTGGCTCTACCTTACCTAGGAGACTTTTTAATGCGAGAAATCAACTATGTAGAGCTCAAATATGGGCCGTTTTACGAAAATTGATGGCCAATTGCAAATTTGGTATGATCGTGTTGGAGAAGCTCCACAATCTGCCGTGACAGCTGGCGGCTGCCTGCCGGGTTTGCTGCCTTCCTGGTCGGCCTCTCCACCTTCACAGACCCGCTATATGAGCTGGAGCTCTGTCAGGATCTCTCACACAAGCTTAGCTGCAAGCTGCGCTGTGTAGCCTACTTTAGAAAGAAGAAAGTTTGGAAGTTTTTCAAGGATATTGAAAATGAACCACGGTCCTAAATGCAGTAGTCCAGGCTGTACAACGGAAAACTGGCCCAGAGAAAAGCCAATCCCTCCAGAAAAATGTGATTATGCGATCGCATAATTCAAAGCATAATCAGCCAAAGTCCGCATATTTATGCGGGGGCCGCATTCTTTCAAATACGCCGCACTTTCGCCGCATAAATTGCAGATTTCCGCGCAAAATATGCGGGGCTTGCATGATTTCATAATCCCCGCATTTCCGTTGCAAAAAAGTCCCATATATCTTAGCAGAAAGTTGAAAAATGTTGCGTTTACGTCACACAAGAGCAGCCATTTTCCCCTGTTGCCATGGGAACGTTATGAAGTGACGTAATTACGCGATGTGAACATCATCGAAAAGCTGCAAACCCCGCGATGAAGCCATGATGAAACCGCAGTTTTTGCAAGTTCCCGCAATTTCATCGCATAAAATTGCATAAATATCCCGCATATTCCATTGCATTTTTTAAGAAAACGTGCCGCATAATCAAGGATTTTCACCCGCAACAATCACAAAAAAACTCTTTTCTTACACATTTTTCTGGAAGGACTGAAAAGTGTTTAGAACAAGTAGATATCGGAAAATGGAGCGGGACTTACTGGATCTAAAGCAGTGGCGCAGAGGACGTGCCTGCAGGGCTTCACTCTCTGCTAAATGTCCCCGCGCTGACTAGCTACAGGGTGAGTTGTGATTCCTTGGTGGAGGTGGTTTTATGTCCCAAGGGTAACGTTAAAACAACACTAGTTGTAATGAAAGTGTCGAAACTTTGCATCGGTGTGTGTGTGTGTGTGTGACACACTGGAGGATGAAACTGTAACAAAACAGTAACATTGTACAGTAACATTAGTTGATGAGTTTATGTGTTGGAGCAGAAATGAAGGGAGGAGGATAGTTGCCAACGATGGTGCCAACACTAGTTGGATCGCCCCAAAACACGCTGGCAGCAGAGGGGTGGGTGGTTTGTTGCTAAGGGTAACCTGTCTGGGATCAAGACTCTATCCTCCACCTTGCCTGCAGAGGTGTCAGAGATGAAGGTAGAGGGAAAGGAATTAAAAGAGAGAGATGAAAGGATGAAAGTGGACGTGCAGAAGAGAGGCTATGAGGTGAGATGGAAAGAGAGAACTGCAGAAGGATGATTAACTGAGAATAGAGTGCAGCATTAGGCACCCGGTCCTAACCACTTCTTTCCATCTCGCTCTGTGTTTGATAGTCTACTCAAGAGGATTTTCATTTTATTTTGATTTGAGATTGATTTAGTCTCTGTGATAATATCAATCTGTGGGTCTCCCTCCCACTAGAAACACTGAAGACACCGATTGCTGCTGTCTAAATTCGCACCATTTGCAGGGTAATTGCTCCAACTAGGAGAGATTATGATTTGGTGAGAAGATAGAGTGAATCTCCAGTTGCTATAAACACAGTTATAATGGAGATATATTAGTGGTGCTTGTGAAAATTTGTGCAAAACAATACCTGTACGATCATTTTAAATCAAACAGAGTTGTCATCTTCCAACAGTGGTGGAGTACATTTACCGTAAGTACTGTCCTAAGTACAAGTACTTTAATTGAGTATTTCCATTTTATGGTACTCAATACTTCTACTCCACTACATTTTAGAGTGAAAAATTGTACTTCTCACGCCACTACGGTAACACTTTACAATAACCATCATTAATAGATGGTAAATTGACAGTTAATTAATCTTTAGTTAATTGTCATTTAACTGTTAGCAAACAGTCATTTTACTGTTAACAAACAATTAAACTATAATTATTAATGTTTACTAATTATTAGTAGTGCTGTAAATTAACAGTTTATTGTTACACACATTATATCCCTCATATACTATATTAGGTATCGGGTAATGTTTAAAAAATGTTTGTAAACCTTTAAGAAACCACTTTTAAATCATCTATAAACATTACATCGATAGAAGGACCAGATATTCCTAACACTTTGTTGAGGGTTACTAGTTGTTTTGTAAACCGTCTATAAACAGTGTCTGGATGGTTATTATAAAGTTGCAACATATAAAATAATTATATATATATATATATATATATATATATATATATATATATATATATATATATATAAACTTAGCACAAAAGTAAGGAAATTTGTGTTTGGTAGATTATTTGAACAATGCTTTTTGGCAATGAATCTTATACCGTTGGAAAGCCTGTTTAGTTCATGCATTTGTGGGATTAGCAGCAGAGCCGAGTATGTAGGTTGCACCCATGAAAAATTTGCCAAATTGTCTCTGTCCAATGCCAAACAGCTTTTCTTTGCTGTTGCTATTGACTCTTGTTTTGAGCTTCTGGTACCCCCAGGTGCTGACAATCAGGTGCCTGATTCTGCAACCAGTGGCTATACCATATCTCCACAGTCTGGGACCGAACTCTATCCTCCAAGATGACAACGCTCGCCCCCACAGGGCGGGGTTTATCAGAGACTACCTCCAGAATGTGGGAGTGGAGAGGATGGAATGGCCTGCCAGCAGTCCTGATCTCAACCACATTCAACACTTGTGGGATCAGCTTGGGCGTGCTGTTCGTGCCAGAGTGACCAACACAACCATGTTGGCTGACTTGCGACAAATGCTGGTTGAAGAATGGGATGCCATCCCACAGCAGTGTGTGACCAGGCTGGTGACCAGCATGAGGAGGAGGTGCCAGGCTGTTGTGGCTGTGTATGGTTCTTCCACACGCTACTGAGGCTCCTGTTTGTGAAATGAATCAATTGCCAATATGTCTTGTTTCTTCAAACTTCAATCATCCAATCCACCAAACACCAAACGAGTCAATGGCAGAATAAGCTGTTTGGCATTGGCAGAGAAGATTTGGCAAATTGTTCATGGGCGCAACCCACATACTCAGCGCTGCTGCTCATCCCACAAATGCATGTTCCTTACAAATGGGGCACCATTTGAAAGGGAACTAAACAGGCTTTCCAACGGTATAAGATTTATTGCCAAAAAGCATTGTTACCACAGAGAAATAATCTACCAAACACAAATTTCCTTACTTGTTGTGCTAAGTATGTATATGTATGTATATGTAAGTATATGTATGTATACTATATAATTATTTTATATGTTGCAACTTTATAATAACCATCCAGCCACTGTTTACAGACAGTTTACAAACCAACTAGTAACCACTGACAAATTATTATCTAAATAATGTTTATAGATGGTTTACAAAGTATTTATTAACTATTTAAAAAGGTATTATAGTCATCTGTTGCAACTTTATAATAACTATTTATAGACGGTTTACAAACCAACTAGTAACCCTCAACAAAGTGTTAGGAATATCTGGTCCATCTATCAATGTAATGTTTATAGATGATTTAAAAATGGTTTCTTAAACATTTTTAATCATTAACCGATACCTAATATAGTAAATGAGGGATATAATGTGTTACAATAAACTGTTAATTTACAGCACTACTAATAATTAGTAAACATTATTAATTATAATTTAATTGTTTGTTGACAGTAAAATGACAATTAACTAAAGATTAATTAACTATCAATTTAAAATGATGGTTATTATAAAGTGTTACCCTGCTACTTGGGCGGAGTGATTTGCTCACAGCACCTGAGAAGCCCCGTGGTGAGGAGCAGAGAGTAACAACGGTGCTTTTCAGGTGTTGAGCTAATCACTCCGCCCAAGTAGCAGTGCTTCTCCTTTCTGAGAATATAGTTCCCAGTTTGTAAACAGTTAGAAGATGGCTGTGTCTCATGTGACCTTGTTATTTGTACACGCTGTGGCATTACAAATCACAACATGTAAATAGGAAAATGTTGGCGTTATTTTATCACTTATTGGGAGCAGTAGGCTAGATGGAGCCGGTTACCTCCAGGATCTGTGTTAAGCTAGGCTAACGGTGGGTGCGTCAGACAGAGTTATGACACGCACGGAGATGAGAAGGGTATGTATGGCCTTATCTAACTCTGGGGGATATGGTGAATAAGCTAAAGTCCCAATAAGTTGGCATGTTCCAAAAGGATTAATACACATTTGTGCAGCAGAACACTGTTTTTTCCTGCCATATTAATCATATCACAACCCCCCAGATTTATCTCGTGACCCTTTGAGGCTGCAGTAAGGAACCCCTGGACTAAACTACCTAACTGTATAAAAGTAGTTCAGTAGTTTCACTTCTCTTGTTACAACAGTACAATGCTGTCTAAATGCATTAGTATTGACAATCGAATAATCTCATACATAATAATTTATCAGTTACAATCAACTTTTTTTGCAGAACCAGTACTTTTTTTTTTGATACTTTCAGCACATTTAGTTAATTATACTTCTGTACTTTTACTTAAAGCTTAGGTCCGTAGCTTTTTATATTAATGAAGGTCTGTTACATTCAAGCCATTGCCAAATGAGTTGCTACAAAGCTAATTAAGACTATCAGCTCCACACAACTCTCTCTGTATTTCTCCGTATGGCTATGTTCAGAAAATGGTGTCATCTGGCGACTTTCGCGCGCAGAAAGTCAAGCTAAGATAATCACCTCTTCTGAAGAGTCCATCATGTTTTTTAAATCCTCTGTGTCCTCCTTGGCTATTAGCAACTGTGTGGAGGCGCGCAATCACGGAAGGCTTGTATCATGTAGATGTGCTGACAGTTTTAATGTCATTACTTAAAATTCCTCATGGGGGAGACAGAAACTACGCACTTTAACTTAAAGTACGATTTTAAATGCAGGATGTTTACTCATGACGCAGTATTTTTTTTACATTTAAGTATTGGAACATTCGATGTCAAGCATGTGTGTTTCCTGGAGCCCTCTTTCTGTGCGCCGCACTGCGACCTCGGGCAGAGATAATGTAATGTATGAGTGAACACCTGAATGGGCATAATGCAGCAGCAGAGTCAAAACTCTCCTGCGGCGATGGCTCAGAAGCCAGACTGGGCAACATATGCCATCTTTGTGTGCATGGCTGTCATGTCAGCTTGATACTGGTCAACAGTCCAAGTCTCACTTTGCATTTTATTCATTTTAAATTCATGACCACATCGGGCGCATTAGAGCTGTGTTAAATCAACCAGAATTGCACCAAACTCCCTGGAATACATTAAAAGATGATGAGCTCTGACGATTGATTAAAAATGTTTGAGAAGCAATAGTTTGACTGATGGTTGAGCTTTCCTTATAACATTATGGAGTGATATTGCATTGAAGTTATGAGCGGGGGATGAATACAGGGTTGTATAAATGAGATAAGATGATTGTTTTTAGCGAAAAGTGAAATTTGGGAGTGGGTTACACCAGGTTTTTCTGAGATAAGTCAGACCATCAGACCCGCTGCTGCTAAGCAGTGTGGGGCGTCTCAGCAGCTGTCTAAATGTGTCACCGCCGTTTAGAGTTACTTTCATGCGTGTTTTGAGACTGGGAGGTGATATGGACAGAGGGCAACAAGGGAAAAAGAAAGACAGCAAGATTGAACAAACAAACTAAACAAAAGTGGCCGTGTTCAGGAGCAGGAAATATGGAGACAGAGAAAAGGGGAGCACTGAAATAGAGACATGAATAGCCGGCACCTAAAATGGCTGAATAAACAGGAATAAATCTAGGTCGGACTGTCTCTCCCACTTTAAGGAACGTTGAGGCAAGTGCCCTACTTCCTGAATGCTTTGGACACTTTCAGGGCAAGCTGTTGTCAAACAGCGTCCCCTCTATACTTCTGGATATTTAAAAAAAACATGTGGCCTGTCGGAAAAAAAGATCAACACAAAATTCTAAATAATAGTACACTTGCATTCATGTCTACTTCCATCCTCCCTGCATGCTTGTCCTTCTTTGTCAATTATTCTGCATAATTATGTTTCCCTCGCTGTTTCGAAAAGGCATTATTTTTCATTAAATTAATTGGCCCAAAAGTAATAAAGCACCAGTCATTTTTTTTAAAGGCAATTTTCATTTCCATAATATGAAACTGCTAAAAGATAAGTGCATATCAAAGGCTCAGTAGATAGCACTCGTTGCTGCTCTCCTCTCTCACAATCAACAGGGCTGCTGCAGAGAGGAGGCATGAAATCTAGGTGATTGGAATGTAAGGGGATGCCAATGTAATTCGGAGAAACGGCATCAATGTTAATCAGAGGCTCCAGATGATAGACTCTGCCGATGCCTTCTTGCATGTTAGGAGCCGTGCAGGCACGCTGATATGCGTAGCCTTTTCGTGAGCATGTCAGAGTGCGCGATCAAAGAAGCCGATGCGTTTATTGCCGTGCTTTTATCTGGCTAATCATTTCTAATTGCACGGGTGGGAAAATTGTGATGGTTGCTGACGAATGCAAGAGTGGCGTGCGGGAACGTGCCAAATCCTGTCTGCACATGCATGCATTTCCCCACGTAGTAACAGCATTAAAAGAGAAACATGGATCTAGATAGGTGTGTTGACACTTATATATCTTTATCTTTTTCTATTCAGTGATAACTCCATAGAAGTTCACAGAGGGCAGAGAATAGCGAGCCAGAGAAAGTGACAAATATATAGTCTATCTTGCGAGACAGTGGGAGGTTGTTTTTAAATGTCACAGTGACACGCAAGGTCCGTCCCAGGTCAGCGTGTGCCGCCGCTTCTGAACAAGACTGCAGGAGACTCAATGCTGTGTCACACACACACACACACACACACACACACGCCCACATAATCAGCATCTGCCACCTTAACTGCTGGAAAGTTTTCAGAAGCATTGACTTCATACTGCAGGATGTCGCATTTGTGTCAGAGAAGGTAAACTCAAAGGAGAGGGCTATCCTGATCTGTAATAGGCTTCTTTTTAAATACAAAGTCAAATTTTCTTGAGGCCTTCCTTCAAGCGTGCCTCCACAGTTTGACCAATGTTTTCTTTTTTTAAAAGACTAAGCTGCAGAAAAAGAGACAACGAGTGGCGCAGCCTGACAAAAACACATAACTGCAGATGTTATCAAAGGCAATTTTCGTCGTCGAGCAAGCAAGCTGTACTCCAAAGGAATTAGGGGAGATCGAAAGCTTGTTCATGCATGGACTCTGGTGTGCATAATCTCAATCAAAAGCCAGAAAAAAAAAAAGGCTATTGCAGTACTCCTTTAAGACCGAAACAATCTTCAACAGAGTGAAAGGAGAGATTTTGAGAAAAGAGAATGAAAACAACACCTCCTGCTGCTTCCTTCTCCATCTGTGTTCACCACAGTGGAGCAAACATTACTCACTCTTTTTCTCTTCACCTCCCAGCTCCCCTGCCCACCCGCCTCCATCTTCTTTTTCTTCTTTCACCAAAGCTGTATGGAAACTACGTAGGTGCTGCATCTTTCTCTCTGCCAGATGCTGTGGAGACTCTGGGCCAAGTGGCAGAAGATGTACTTAGATCTTTTTCTAACTATAAAGTAGCTAAAAAGGGAATTACTCAAGTAAATGTCCCTAATTACTTCCCACCACTGGTGGGTGTCAGTCATTCTGGGCTCGCTGTCGGGTGAGTTTATCTGTCACAGAAGGCGTCCTTACATCACCGCCCCTGAAGGGAGATTAGACACACTGCGCTGCCTCTCTCTACCTCTTTCTATCTGTTTTCCTCTCTTTCCATATCTCTAGCCCTTTTCTGCTGCTCTCTCTCCCCATCAACATTCCTTCTCTTCGAGCCATCACTGTCTCTGTCCTCTGTGTCATTCTCTCTACCTCTTCCTCTCCTTCATGCCTGCCCTTTGCCAGTTTGCGCTCCACTGAGCCAGGACTGTGAACAGGTTACAGTAGTCAAGAGGAGGGGTCCACCAGGATCAGCCATGCGAGGCACAGATGGGCCTCCTTGTCCATTCAGCAAGACTGTTGACACAGGTTATAGCATCAAAATGCATGATTAACGCTGAAGTTGACAGCCAAGCTTGGGAAATAATGTCAATGATGCTTTGTGTAATGATGAAAAATACATGGCTGCCACTGTCAAAAGCAATCCTTTTTTCCTCATTTGCTGGTATGACTTTTTTATTGTTTGTTTTTTTTACGGCCAATAGCACTCCTCTGCAATAGTTTTGCTAATACATTTAAAACTTCAGGAAGTCAGACATTAGTTGCACAAATGGCAAAACCCCACAATATCCATACAGTAACTACAGAGTCAGTGGGCACATGAAGCTCAAATAAACTAAAGCCAGAACAAGGTTTAATCTCCTCCCTGCCAGCACTGCAGAAGACATTTTTCATAGTGAATTTTATAATTAGAGTGTTATCCAACTTGTGCCATCCCCCGAGTGGCAGCATTAGCACACAAGAGGAGAAGGCCCCTTAGAGGCTTTTCCGAGCAAAATGCATATGTAATGAGTCATGAGGTCCCTCTTCGCTCCAAATGACATTAATTGCTGTACAGACAGAAGCCTGCTGGAAAACTGCCAACGCATATGCAGGTTAAGGCAACTCAGCACTGGGCACTCGCAAAACAACAAGTCTTTTTTTTATTTTTAAGTGTGCAATTGCATCACGTGCATGTGAAGAATGGTGATTTATCAAAGAACATGCAAGTCTTATCAGGAAGAGAGAAAATATGATGAGTACTGTATTATTAAAGCTACATTGTGTAAGAATTTCTCCCATCTAGTGGTGAAATTGCATAGGACAACCAACTGAATATTACTTTCCCATTCCGAGCGTTAAACTCCTGCGGTGGCCGTATGCCAAGATTAACATGGCTTCCAGTACGACTTTGTCCGTTCTGTATATTGTACGAGATTAATAGTGTTAGGCAATGTTTACAGCGTAGGCTACATATTTTCTCCGTGAGCAGAGTCAGAGATCATTTGATGGAACAGAGGTGCGAGGGAAAGCTAAAGGAAGAGGGAAATAAGGTAAAGAAAAACCAAAAGACAGAGCCGGTGGCAGTAGATCAGTGAGACCTCCTAGGCAAAGAAAAACTCTGTTACATGTCCTCAAGAATATGGTGTGATCCTCCATCTTCAACAGGCTTTCAAATCTGCCGGCAGTCGCAAGTAATCTCCCGGCTGGCTTTCGTCACGGTGCCACTGAGTGTAAAAGCACGAAAGGCGGAGGTATGTCCCTCTTTGGTTGATGTATTTTAAAGATGGAGGCACTATATGGCTGCCGCCATTCGAGCGACTCGCTCGTATCTATTCTGAATGATTCTGAATGGCAGATTCTACGCGTACGAGAATACTTTGATTAGTTGGTGGAAGTAATTACATATGAATGATGACATATTTTTGAAAGAACAAAGGGGTTTTTGCTAAGAATCAACTAAAAACATTACACAATGGAGCTTTAAGTGAAATCTGCTAAGTTTATGAGCGGGTTATACCATGAAAGAAGGAAGTCTGCCTTTTCTTTCTCTTCTTTGGTCAGTCTGGCATGTTCCAGCGAGATGGGAATAAATTAAAGATAATGTGGGTAGAATGAATTAACTATGTGCCTTCAGCCTTCAAACCAACTTCATCAAAGGGGTCTTGTGAAATTCCGAGGGGGTGGAGGGAGGGCAGGTTACGGTGGGTCAAGAGAGCTATGCTTTCACCCATGTCTGAAGTCTTAACATCTGTCACCTTTGTGCTGACTCATACAGTCATGGCCGTTGGCTCAGATCTTCCAGAGGGCGGGACGGAGGGCTGGTTATCAGGCAACGACCCATTTTACACACACAGCTTCCCACACTACAGCTGACTATACTTACTTGATGAGCCCTCACCCTAATCTCACTCTTTATATATAACAGAACATTATACAACATTAAAGGAAATTATCTATGATGTTACATTTTTTTGGTAACACTTTAGCACTCCAGTGATTTAGTATTGTACTTCTGTCAAGGTTAAAGTGCTCATATTATGCTCATTTTCAGGTTCATAATTGTATTTAGAGGTTGTACCAGAATAGGTTTATGTGGTTTCATTTTCAGAAAACACCATATATTTGTTTCACCCTGTGTGTTGAGCTCTCTGTTTTAGCTACAGAGTGAGGCATCTCACTTCTGTACCATCTTTGTTGGGAGTCGCACATGCGCAGTAAGTACTGCTAGCTTGTCAGAAGCAGAGTATGAGGGAGTGCCATGCTAGCAGCTAGTCGAACATTATAACGTGTGTTACAAAGTGACGCACGTTCGTCACGGAAGTAAAGGCTGGACTACAACAGAGCTGTTTGGAGCAGTTTGTGAACAGTGTTTTCTGTGGGAGATGGTAAGTGCCTTTGGGGTGGACTTTGGGCTTTTTCACTTTGTACACCTATAACATGCACAAAAAGATATATAACACAATAAAGGAAAGGGAAAAATCACAAAAGCATAATATGAGCACTTTAAAGGTTGATTAAAAAAGTAATGGTCAAAGTCGATGTAGCAGAGGCTGAGATATTGTGACTTTTAGTTGTGTCAAGTTCCAAAATTCCTGGATCCTACATTTCCCATAAGGCAACAAATAATATCTACTGCCTGGTCTAATGCCTTTCTAATTTATTTATTTATTTTGAATCAATTACTGTACTAAACAGTTTTTATGATTGATATTATTTTTTACCAACAACTGGCACTTTGAGGATCATCATTTCGTTTTTTTTATGTTTGCAAATACATGAAGGAATAACAATAAAGGTAATCTTGAATAAAGCAGTGACGTAAAAAGGTGACTGTTGGTTTGCAATGTAACTGCATTCCCAGTGGAATTTTCTTTGAAAGAACTCCAAAAATTCTCGAAACCGACGGGAATCCATTCAAAGCCATGTAGACAAATCATTCATGCATTCATTCAATGCTTGCCTACAATTAAAAAATATACCGATGGACACATTTGACATCTTTGCATATTCAGCTGAGCTGCTGTGCCCCGGCCTTGGTAAAACAAGTTTATACAATTCACAAGGCTTAACTGAAGCTCACGCACCAGTTGAACTCTGTTTCCATTTTTCCATTAAACAGTATGGAAATACAGTCCTTTTAAAGAGTCTTCCTAAGAAATGACAGAATATATTAGTACATTTCTAATTAAAAGGAAATGATGGGCCCTATAAAATAGAGCATCCTTTTTTTTCTGCTGAGAATGAACTGAAGTGAGACAACTAGACGTTACTTTGAGATAGTTAAAGTGCATGGAAAGTTAACAGCAGAAAATTAAGGTGAACACTCAGACAGAAAATAATTTCCAGAATACTGCGAGGATCACATATTGATTGAATATCATACTGTAGTTCAAAGTAGGAACTACAGTATTATTATTATAATAATAATAATAATAATAGGAGTAGATTCTTCCTTCCATTTTCCTTGGCTTTAACCCTTAAAGTAACCCCTTTCAAAAACTATTTACTAGACAGAAACAACTCGGCACACACGCATACACGTCTCAGAGTTACACAAAGTATGCCATCAGGAAATAAAAAAGTCATTACCCTATTGGTCGACTTGGGCTCAGACTGGATTCTACTGGGGGTCATGGACTCTCCGGAGCCAGCTTTGACCTGACAGGAAATGTGTGCTGTGTCCTTCTGCTTGGGCACAGAAGGAGTGCTTTGCAGAACTGGAGCTCACACTAAAAATAGAAAATATGTTGCTTTTTTCCCACATTAGAGAGACAGAGGAAATGGCTGAGGGCAATGGAGGAGCAGAACGAGAAATGTGGAGATGGAAGACTTGTCATGTCCTTGGCCCCCTGCCCCTCTGCCTGCCCAGAACATTTGAGGATCAATACAACTTCCTAGATACACTCTTAAACCTTTAGTGATTCAGTGCTTATAATAATTCTATATACGAGCCATCCAGTAGGGAAATATCTTGTATCCCTTTTGCTTTTCTGATGATCCAAGCTTCATAAAAAAAAGTGATATAGTGTTCTTTGTCTCGTCAATAGAGCTTTGTCATGGTGTGAGTCAATAATGGGAGGATTAAATAAATACAAACTCAAAAAAATGCACAGGTACTCACTTTCACATTTTCACTCCATCTGTGAAGGAGCGTCGCACTCAAAATTTGATCCCCCTACATTTCTTTTTTTTATTTATCAGCGAGAGAGAGAAAAACGTCTTTCTGTCGCTTAATCCTCCACGAATACATTTGCAGTGTGTACATAAGTGTATATATACGGGTGTGTTTGTGAGCAAGCCAATCTGCCACACTGCTATTGAAAGTGGGAGATTTTGTTTTGCCTTCTTTCCGCTAGATTTATTTTCTAATGTTGACGTTTATCACTTGAGCATGCCCGCAATTCATCACCCCTCCCCCACCCCCCCTTATTTCATGTCGATAATCCGAAATGGGAGTCAATTTTCTTAAAATTGGAATCTCTTTTTTTATTTTTTTTTTTTGGGTTTTACCCCCCACCCCCCACTCTCCATCTCTGTCTCTTTGTCCTGTGGCGGCTCAGGTGAGAGAGGAGCACAGGGTGGTGTAACAGGGTAATACCGAGCCTCGCGGGGGGATTTAGGAGTGTCTTTGGAGCTGAGATGACACCTAGCCTTGTGTTGGAGATACACCTCAATCGATTCCAAATCCCTCTGATCTTTCATTAGGTGGCTCGTTCCGAGCTGTCCCGCTCATCACTCAAACACACATAGCGTTGTGCCTGGAGCTGGGTAAATAGAGGAAATTATAAAAATGACGCTGATGCAGACTGAAGTGAGGTGCCGTTGCCATCTAAGAAAAATGCACCTACTTAAAGACAGAGCTATGTGTTGTTAGGACCGTTGTTGGGCAGTATGCTGCCTCTCCACTGATTCAATAACTTGATATCTGTTGATAGAACTATCCCAACATGTAATTGTTTGGTACATATTTTAAAAAACAAGATATAATGAATTAATTCCTGAGCTTAAAAGGTGCCTGTATATGTCGATTTTGGTTACCTTTGGCGAGAGCCAAGCTAGTGGTTTTCCTAGCTAAGCTAACCGGTGGTCTCTATCTTCTCAAGTGACTAAGTGAATATGAATACAGTATTTTCCAAAATGTCAGATTATTCCTTTAAACATCAATTTGTTAGCATTAAAAAACACAGCTAGCATGAACATCCAGCACGTGTACTTAGAATAGGTTTTCTTCCACAATATTCACTAATGGTCTCCTCTAATGTCAATTATCCAAACTTCTTTTGTTACACTTATTTCACTTCTGCTCTCTTTGTGCCTTCCAATAACTCCAAAGTAACAAACTCCAGCTCAGAGTTGGAGGGTGTGTGGACCCCGCAGCTTCACTGTGACGACTGTGTGCAGACAGAGGGGCCAACCTAGGTATTGGTGGTCACTAAATATATCATAAAATGTGTAGTTTTCTAATTTCTACATGTATTGAATACAGACAATGTGACAGGTGTGTGTGGCAGCTTTGAAAGAAACAAACCATAAAGTATTGTGACTTATTATTTCTGCGTTTGAGTAGTTAGTAAAGTAAGCTAACTGCTTGTTTAATGTGTAAAAATACAGAAGCGTATTGCTGCCACAGCCAGAAAAAAAATGGATCAGTATCGCATTAAAACGTGAAAAGTTGATAGTAATAAAAAATATGCTTTTCACGTCTTAACAATATATATCTTCTTGTTATTATCACAACATAAAAACATATCTAAGTTCTAACAATATACTACATATCTTGTAAACGTTTCATGTGACAACTTAGCATACTGGTATAACGTGAAACTCATATTTGAATGAGTTAAGTGGTGAGAACAGATATATTGATGAGTATGGCTTATTTACACCATTTGATTAAGTTCTTAATACTTGGGTTGAGACATGGCGAGATTCTGCTGTTATTGAGCAAGGTGTGTGGGATAAGACCATTAATAAATCTACTCTGAGGCATATTTGTTTAATTTCATTCATTCTCCACACGGAATCTCACGTTGTTTCTCAGTAAACAAAGCACATGGCTTATTATACAGGATGACGTCATTGAACGTTCAGGTGCAGGAAGCTAGGTCGGTCCAATATTTGATTTATTTATCCTGTTGAAGTTAATGAGGGTTGTAGCGCAATATTACCGCTACTCCATGCAGCAGTAATATTGCGATGGTCATGAGGCTTAAGAACAGCTTCACGTTTTCCTGATGTTTTTTTTTCGATGGCGGTCTGAGGTGTGGTGAAGCCTAGTGCCGAAATTGGACCAAAGAATTCAGAATTCAGCAGTTTCATGCCATGACCATTGCATGTGTCTTGGATATATTTATATTCATATTTACC
Source organism: Sander vitreus (assembly GCF_031162955.1). NCBI lineage: Eukaryota > Metazoa > Chordata > Actinopteri > Perciformes > Percidae > Sander > Sander vitreus. The sequence continues at coordinate 20,983,867 of NC_135872.1, read as the reverse complement.
TGTATACAGTATCTTCTAGGGGTCGATCTGAGCAGATTTGATCTTAGGAGCCTGATTCGACTATCAATCTCAAAGTCAAATCATCGCAGTGTCTGAAAATGTGGTTATGAAACAAAAGACCATTCCTTTTGGCTGTAATGGGGTGCTAAATGTCTGATTTACATTCAATTGCTTGGTTTTCCCCAATAAATCATGATATTAGCCTATTTTGGTCAAAATATCAGCCTATTAATAATACTGGTAATAACAATTAGACACTTCTAATTGTTATTACCAGTATTATTAATAGGTTACTCATGTGGACAAAATTCAAAAGTGCTGGCCAATTTCAGGCACTGGTGAAGCCGAAAATAGTCAGAAGCTGATTTTTTTTTAGTGGCGTGGCAGCAAGACACTTCCGTAGTAATAAGGAATGACTGATTGATTACATTTTTTTCAGTAACTTATCAAACAATGACTACTGTAGGACTAATATTCTCAAACTTCTGACGACATAACAGATAAATGGTTTAGTGACCGATTCCTGCATTTAAAATGGCCGCCACTAAAATGGCCACATTCTGTCCACACCTCTGTCAGTATAACCTCGGCCTCTACCAGGAGCTTTACTAGAGAGGGTTTTTCGCACTGCAGCTGAATTCAAACCGAGTGACCGATCAGCTACCAGCGCCCAATCTAGCCGTTAGTATGAAAACAATAGTGCTGAGGCAGTGTAGCAGAGAGAGAGATAAGAAGGTGTGAGAGATAAGAGGGGGAAAGCTGGTAGCGGGGAGTGAGGAGGGGTTGCATCAGAGTGAGACAGAAAGGCAACACATCATTTTGAATTCACAGCCAATGTGCTGAGACCTATCTGAGCCAAGTTTGTCTCTGATCCTGCTCTGAATTCTAAAATACCGCCATCTCTCTATCTCCCCCCCAACTCCTTTCCTCCTACCTCTTCTTATCCCCCCCCCCCCTTTTTTTTTTTCCTTCATTCAACATCTTGTATTTGTTCTACTTCTGTATGTACACGATGCTGCCCTCTCTGTCTCTTTCATCTTCTCTTTCTGTCTCTTCATCACTGTGAGAATGGGATTCATGTCCTACCATGAAGCTGTGAAAACATGAGCAACCCCCAGAGGGGGTGGCTAGCTGTCAGAGAGCAAAGTAGGGAGAGAGAGGCACACTGTTGTTCCTCATTGAATTTTTCATCTTAATCCATGAAATATAAATCGCTGAGGCTAAGGCCAAGGACCACATGGGTACATTGTAATAATGTCACTGCGTTTGTCCAACTTGAGCGGTTATTACTCGCTGTTGCTCTACGGACGCGGATGCGCGCGTGTGTGTGTGTGTGTGTGTGTATATGTAAACTGTTCCCCCCAAAGTGCCTTTGGTTGACATGGATGACTGACAGGCAGATGTCCCTGAAGAGCCCTAGTATCAGCTTTGGTGTGTCAGTGCCAGTGTACCGCGGTGTGAGAATTTGTTGAAGGAGCCTGTGGAAGTGTGTGTGTGTGTGTTTGTTATGTGTGTTTATATATGTATATGGCCGTAGTAGAGAGAGAGAGAATATGTGAGAGTGAGAGCGTGGGCGGGCTTATATTGGAGTGAGAGAGGGAGAACTAAAGAGTGCGAGCGCTTGTGTTACATATGTTTTTGTGTATCCATGCATGCTGTTCGAGACAATACAAGACGCAAAGAGGTTTTTGGTGTAATGTTCATTTAGGTTTGTCCGTGGATCTTTTTTCTGTGTTTTCAGCTAAAGCAAAGGTGCCTGTCTAAGTTAATTATTAATGGCACCAAACTCTCAACAACCGTCCTTGATTATTTAATGTCAACTCACGAACGTCAGAGGCAACGCGTTAACAGAGGAGCACAGACATTGTTTTCCTTTCTTTTCTGTAATATTCAATACAATATCTTTTGGCTAGAAAGTGTGATTTCACTCTTTTTGATGTGAGAATGAAGATTTCCCTAAAAACTCGCTTTTCTTGGAGTTACTTTATGACCAAGATTAAATAAAACATACATTTATAACATTGGAAAAATGAGTGAGGTGGTTACAAGTAATATAAGAATAATTATATTACTGCAATATATCCATAATCTTACAACAGAACCATCAAGGTAGTGAAAATAACAACACCAACACCTTTTAAAAAGCAAGTTAAACTTAAATTCATGTTTTTTTCCCCACTAGTAGGCACTACACACATCTGGATTACAACCATGCGAAGCAGAAACTGCCACTCTAAAAGGGGAATTTCAGTATTTTTCAAATTGGACCCTATTTTCCCGTGCATTTGTGTCTAAGTAACTAATGTAATAAAAAAAACATCTTTGAAATTGGTTCAGTATTTAGCGACAACGCTGTAACCAGCAGACGCGAACTGAGCTGCAATGTAATCCTATAGAGCAAATGCGCACCTTTAATGTATGTCCACTAAAAGTGCTGTTTTATTCCACTGACTCAGATTGTTATAGGTTATTAGGTGTCTGCCTACATTATGGGAAGAAGGTGAAATCTCAAGAGATTCGGAGATTCGTTGCCGGAAGACAGCGGTGTGGAACCATACATGTATAGTGTGGAACGCGAGTTGGGAGGGAGGAGTTCTGAGGAGTTTGTTGTTTTGGAGTACAGAAAGCGAAGCAGTAGATTTTCAATTGCACATTTCCCAATTGTGCCCAACGAAATGTCGAGCTACACTTCACGCAGCTTTCATAGACGTTACCTTTGGATACGGACAGGCTGAAGTTGTGGAACAGCTACAAATGGATCCTAACACTCCGGTTGATAGACTGCGCCTTGCAGACCATCAGGTCTGCAGTGACCATTTGGACTGGGGATGACTACTGCTGTAAGTTATACAGAAAAGCATGGCAGGACAATGGCAACTTCTCCATGTCTCCATAATGTATTCAGACACATTAACGATGCGCATTCGCCCTGTAGGGTCACATTGCAACCCGGAATGGAGAAAATCAAATATCACAATATTTTTGACCAAATACCTCAGTATCGATATTGCAGGGTTGACTATTGGTGCTTTCACAAAATATTTACAAAATGAGATTTGTGATAAATAATCATCAGTAATGTGGATATAATGACTAAGTGGGTAAAAGCATATAGTAGAACAGCTAGAACAGTCTGGTTAGTTCAGACAATTGCATCACTTTACTGTAATGTAGCCTTTAAAACAAGGAAAACACAACACTTGTGTCATATTATGATATTACGATATCCAAAATGAAAGACCATATCCAGCCTCATATATCGATATCGAAATAATACCGATATTTTGCCCAGCTCTACATACAATCCAGTGTTTCCGTAATCAGTTCCATTCATTTTAGCTTACACAAAAATGATTCCAGTACACATTTTCCACAGCAGACATTTTGACTTGTCATAGTAGGAAAAGGTGTTACTAATAACATTAACAATGGCGCGTGCGCGCGCACACACACACACACACACACGTTCGCTCACCATCTGGCAGCTAGTATGCCAGTTAAGCTCAGCCTGCTGTGAAAAGTCATTATGTCAACAGTGTCACCCCGAGGGTGGGTATAGTGCTAATAATTTGGTATAATATTGACCTCATAAGGAGCAACCTGTGCACAACCCGCCAATCATGTTCTTGTAATGATAATTACAATTTAGTTATTAGTTTAAAAGACAGCCGTGAGGTGAAATAATGCGGTCTGTTGTATCACCTGGAAAATCTGAATAATAACGCAGCAAAGACAAAAATAACTCTCAGCTTCAGAGAAACACTTATTTATCAACAAAGTTACAATAATGCTGACTGCGTGTACTGCATGCAACTAGTTGTGAAAACAGCTGCAAGGTATATTTTCCCAGCTCTTTATTTCCGTGGGGGGAATCAAATGTGGGAGGTAAGGAAATGCAAACTCAAATAAGAAGCTGTAATGTTATCAGAGGCCATGAGCCATAACCGCGATAATATCTGTCTTTCCCTGCCGAGTTAGGGTAACTCGATAGAGGCAATACATTGCTGGCCATATACACGCTGATGCACACAGGTACACATCAAACATCTTATATTAGGTCTGTCAGAGGGAGAGAGAGTGGGAGAGAAAGGGAGGGAGGTAGATTGGGAAACAGACAATGTTGGACATAAACACATTCAGACAAAAGAAGCAGCTGATGGATGGATAGGGAGAGACAGGAATGAGTAAAGAACTGAATGAATTATTCATCGGCACTCCTGCATTAATACATTAAAATATACATGCATAACTGTATGTATGCGTGTAACGTACAAATGTTAGGGTGATGGAAAAAGAAGCATGGTCCGCGCAATATAGCATTTACCATCCACAGCCATTCATCTCATCCCACATCTTGTGTCTGAGTGTCTGAGCCCTTGGGTTTTCAATTATCCAGCAGCCGCAACTTTTCTGTCTGTGAATTAGCACGAGGAGAAAACTCAAGTGGGTAAAGGAATTCCGTGTGTTGTCGTTCCATTCAAAATATGAGCCAGAATGGTTGTCAATGTATGTTTGAACGATTTAACATATCCCCAGAGATGGAGACGAAAGTGTGTGTTTAACACGTGAAAAGTACGCGTGTGTGTTAATAAATCTGGAGCATCTGTCCACCCATTTGGTAAAGTTTTATGAAGACTATTACTGTACTATTATCACCAAAAAAGGGGCTTTCATATCTTAAACACAAACCATAAAAAGGTAACTACTTTCTGAGGGACATTTAAAGCTTTTTAAACACCTTTGTAACACAACTGATTGAAATGTTAAAAGCAACAAGTAATAAACTAGCCATTACAATGATAAAGGTTCAAGCTCCGTTTTTAAGAGTTTAAATGTCAGGTTATCCAAAAACTGGCAATTGGAGTTTTCAATGTAATGACTTGCACTTTTACCTGTTAACAGAGAATGTGTTGCAATACTTGCAGAGGCTTTATCTTGTCAGGTGTCTTGCAGTCTCCCCCCCTTAATTGCAAACCATGAGAGAGGCCAGACATAAAAGACGATGGAGCATTCGCAATTTCAGCTTCACCTGACTCCAACTTATCACCTACTACGTCTTCCACAGAAGTGAGTTCATCTGGGCTCACTGGAGCCGTGATGGACCAGCCTATAGTTCGTCCTCGCGCTATTTCAGACTGTAGTGTTCAGACAATGTAAAAAGGTCTTATATAGGGTCTTTCTGATGGCTGAGGTACATATAGTGTTACTGTCGTGTCCTGTAATCAAACACACAGGCCAGGACTTTGGTTGCATGTCATCGTCCTCTCTACCTTCAGATTTTCCAGCAACTGGTGATAAAAAAAAGGATGACACCTCAGTAGGGCTGGGCGAAAAGGAAAATAATAAAACAGTTACAACAGTCTGGTGTGTTCAGAAAATGACATCACTGCAGCCTTTAAAACCAGGAAAAGACACCACTTATGCCATATTACGATATCTAGTCTCATATCACGATATCAATATAATACTGATATATTGATATATTGACAAGCTCTACACCTCAGACACAAGATTGCGTCTTCCAAGAAATAAAAGGTGGCGATTTGTTCCATGTCATGCTCATTTACAGGTTCATACTTGTATTTTGGGTTTCTACTGGAAATGTACATGCATACATTACATGCACGCTTTAATGTATTCACCCTCTGTCTGAAAAACCCTGTTTTAGCGCCTGTTTCTGTAAGCCGCTCTAATGAAAAAGCCCAGTCTGCTCTGATTGGTCAATGTTTCTGGGTCTTCCACATCTTAGCTCTTGGCTTCACTGCAACATCATTGCAGCCAGGGAACGACTGTAACGGCACTGTATCAGCACTTATGATATACTATATATCATAGTATACTATATATAGTATAGTTGTGACATCACAAACGTACGGAAGTCCTGACGGCACCATAAATGATTACGGGCTGTGTGCATTTCTTAATGTCTTAAAGTCTTTTGAAACTTTCACAATAACTATATAGCACCTCAACCTGCTTTATAATCAATAAAGACATGGAAATCTCACTTTTTACAATATGGGACCTTTGATATTCAGACAATTTTGTGATCAAAAATTAACCTTTAATAAAATTCACTATCACCAGCAGATCTTTTATTGCAATAAGGTTACTGCAATGTCTTTTAAGCAGTACCGTTTCTTTAAGTTTGCATCATTATCTGTCCTGTATTGTCTGTTTGTGGCTTAAAAAGGAGTTTTTCCATTCAAATGATGTAGTAGAGAGGAGATTCTGAAGGATTTCTCTATGTGTGTGTGTCTTGGGTTATCTTCACCTGCAGTCATGTGCAGTCCCTGGTGAGAGACTGTGAATCACAACTCGCACATCTAGCCCACGGCTTAAGAGTCTCTCTGTCACGGATTTAATCTTTCACTCATTCACACACACACACACACACACACACACACACACACACACACACACACACTAAAATGTACATACCCCACAAACACAAGTCACCTGTGGCATTGTGTGACAACCCCTTTTGACCCACCTGTTATACAAACACCTTGGTTTGTTAACTTAGTATTGCATTCACATTATCTTTTACTATGTGCAACATGAAACACAAGATGTCCTCGTCGGTTTTACGCTCTGCACTAGAGCTCAGAAATTGAATGAACTCCAGTGATGGCAAAATGTCGTGCTCACCTCCGCAAATTACCCCAAATTGCCCCTCAGATTTCAAACCAAGCGTGCAGTTGTTTTTAGCAGTTAAAATGTAAACACTACAATCAGCATTTTAATTCATGATTGCCAAACAAGCCGTAAGCTAATCAGAAAACAGAGAGGAGGTAATGAAGAAAGCAACAAAAAAAAGACAGGGAGACTAAGGAGGGAATCAGTGATTAGGTTCTGCCTCAAAATGTCTGTTTCTCTCTGCGCTCTGGGTGTTTAAGAAAATGCAACGTATGCCATTTTTTTCTGTCAGAATAAACTGAAAGCATGAGATACTTAAGTCAAAGTCAGTCAAAGGCATTGGTGATCTCCTGGTGAAGAGTTATTAAAAAAGGAACTGCAACTTATACCATATATATATATATATATATTAGGGCTGTCAATCGATTAAACAACTTAATCTAATTAATTACATACTCTGTGATTAATTAATCGAAATTAATCGCATACATAATTAATGGTGCCTGAACCGATACTTTTTAAGAAAGTAAAAAAAGAAAAGAAAAAAAAGGGTACTAAACAACAGTCGGTGACATTAAACAACGGTTTGTTTATTGCTAAGGCCATATTGTCAAAATTAAATGATTTAATAATAATGTATAACAATAACTTATTTCACTAGTAAATTGCTGTTGAACGACAAAAACAACCACCAGTTGGGAAATGGACATTTACAATAACTTCAAATGCACCACGAGGCTGTAGTTTACCAGTTTCATTGAACGCACCGTCTGTGTTGTTTCTCCGACGGCAGCTGCAGATTGTTACATACCGGTGTTGAATCCTCTACAGTGAAACACAGTCAAACTTTACACCGTTTAGCGTTAGCTGTTAGCATTTTAACCGTGTTTAATCCAGCTACTAGCTAACGGTAGGCTAACGTTAGCTGCTGTTGAGTATTGTGTTAACTAGCGTCACATGCAGCGGTGTTTGTGTTTCCTGTAACGTCTGTTTCAGAGCAGCAGAGAGAAGCACAGACATATCGGTGGCACCAGATTTTCGTCTGTATGGATTAATGGATTAATCTGCGTTAATTTTTTTAATGCGTTATTTTTTCTCAGATTAATCTAAATTAACGCGTTATTTTGACAGCCCTAATATATATATATATATATATATATAGTATACTTATGCTGACTCTACCATGCATTATACTCAGCTATCGAAATGTTATAGGGTGCCTATTGTGTCTATAATTCTATTTTACACTTTGGTGTGCTGATTCTCAAGTAGTGACCTAATAATTACAAAGGTTAAGGTAATGGCCCTGGGCCTGATAAGACCTTTGGTTAGACATATATCCAGAATCGACAGGCGTAATGCTTTTAACCTTTTCTCCTAGACTCATTACTAAATGCAAAGCGCTGACAGTGAAGACCTGACGTCTGTCGTTAGGAGTTATTATCTAATGACATTTCGGTGAAGTCTGAAATGTCTGCTACTTTTATGCCATACATAAAACTTGTAGAGACAGCAAAGTTGTTTTAACTGCGAATACAATACCTGTATTGTGGTAACCTCCCTAGAGATTCAATATTCCCATGACTACAGACATGGAGAATAACGTAGTCCAATGATAATGTATTATCCAGATAACAACAACAAACAAATTACAAGTGAGGTCAAGCTGTGGTTTAATTTCCTCAAGATGGAACCAAATCCAGCAGTCTCACAGCTAAATATTCACTCAAGGTCTAATTAATTATTTACCGTTTACCTGCGGTAAAGAAGTCCAGCTTTCTTAATTTGGTTTCGGTTCAATAGCAGTGTAATTGTGGGAAAAATTGAGCCTTGGAGTGTCGTGACTTTGCAAAGTATTTTATAGTTTAAGGGTACAATCACTGTTAATATTACACAAAACCCACTTTGTTTGTACACCCTTGGCTGCCAATAAATCATTTAAAATATCAGCAGGGCAATGTTACCCATGCAGCACAACACTGTGTTTTTTTAGGACATGCTGCTTCTCTGAATGAATTGGCTTTTTGCTATGAATACATTCATTAGCGCCAAGAGATTTGAGAAATTAAGATATTCGCCCGCCCAACGACTCACAACCAAATTATAAGAGATACCCTGCTTGGCTAGCTGTGCTGTGATATCTAAAAAAACTGAATTAAAAATACATTCCTTTTCCTTCCTTTAGGGGTTCCTGCAATTACTCAGTCGGTTAGAGATGTAGAAAGGCGTCTCTCCACATTGCTACTGTACATCTTTATCATTTTCTCTCTATCCACGCCATTCCACTTCCTCTCTCACCTATGCGTGCACACACACACACACACACACACCCCTTGACTTTATCTCTGTATACCGTAAAGGCAGCTCCAAACTGCTTGTTGTTGGCCCTCATCTTTGCAGAGCAGATGGCTGCTTTTCTGCACCACATGGCCGGCACTCAGGAGATGAGGGGAGCTCTTTAAGAAGAAAAAGACTTTCAATCTGCTTTAGCAACTGTAGCTCCTCCTCATCACCACATTTTTTTCGCATGGCGTCAGCAGCAACTCGCCACCCCCCGAACCACAGCTGCCTTCAAAACCCCCCCAAATTGCACTGATTTGACGCTCTGCATTCATCAGCTCCCATTGATGATAGTTTAAATACTTGATGCTTATGTAAACGAGTCTAACACAAGGTCTCAAAGTGAGATTATTAAGATGCTGCATGGATGCACCATCGACTGGCCAAGAATGCCAACTCGTTAAGGCTGCATATGTATGGGGAGGCCCCATCCATTATTCATGCTGGGAGTCAGTTCGAATGTGGTAGAGAAGTAGGTTTATTCTGGAAGAGGATGGTAAGCAGAGACTTAGAGCAGGGGGGTTAAGTTATCTATTTTTTCTTTTATGGATCTGCACCATTTGTATAACTCAGTTTGAGCATGATGAGCTGAATATGGCCTGAAGACTGCAATATGTAAACCTTGACCAATGACTCACAGGTGTTTGGGGTCATCATCTCGGTTGTAATGCTAGAAACATAAGTGCTTCTGGACAACAATAACAAAAGCGTAGGTTTATTCATTTACTGTAATGTATAGGAGCTGAAATAGATATGTAACTGTTCCTAATTAGCTTGAACCAGATGTTTAGCCTAAATCTAATCAAATTAAAATGACTCAGTAGAGTGAATGCCATATTAAGGTGTTCAACGAGAGTACTTACGATGTGGAGCATGATGTAGTCACCCAGACGTGGGGCGCTGTCGATGCGGACGAGGATGCCGTCTTTGATGGTGGTGCTAAAGCCCACCGCCAGCCGGTCCGTCCGTGTGCTTGGCCTCTCATTATTGGGCCATGTGTATGTGATCAGACCCCCTCCTTTACCAAAGATATAGGTGGTGCCAGCTGTGGAAACACGAGAAGCAAAAAATAAAAGGTCAGGAATTAGATTTATTCTAGTAGAAATAAAGGCAGATAAAAAGAGTAAAGGGTAAAATTCTTTTTTCGGTGATGTTCAAACATAGTGTAACTAGACACTAGGGAGCACAGTGTCGTCAGCAACAAGACAAAACTAGATCCAAACCTCCATTAAGGGCTAACTCTGCTGTAATTCCTTTACAGCTACTTTGCCACTGCTACAATGTAATTGTGTAGAGTTCTATTTTAGGTTTTTTAATGGTATTCAGCCGCCACCACCTTTTGGGTAGAAGTCATCAGCTCCCCTGGCGCCATCTATGACCTATCCAACTCTTAAATATAGCCCCTTTCCAGGGAATAACAGCCAGTATGGCCAGAACTGGATAAGTCTCCCAATCCTCATGTATTATATATGAGACCTGCAACCAAAGAACAAAGGCTGGCACAAGAAAGAAGAGAAGGAGTGGGTGGGGGGTAAATCGAAGAACCTTCGTCTGGTTTAATTTGATAAATGCAGTATAGAAAAAAGGGGCCTCGGTACCAGTGAGGGTAGAGAAGCTTACCATGATGGAGATTTTTGTTATTACATCAGCCACTATGCAGATTTGTGTCAAATTAGAGGCTCTGATTGGATCAAGCTTGGCCCTGAGACACGGGCTCTGTGAAAATTGTTTGTGGATCTCCATTTTCTATCATCACGTGGAACACAAAAAAAAAGTTTAATTTTTTGGTTGCAGGGCCGGATTCCATTCTAACTTCTGAATGTTCCCTAGGGTGCGTCAGAATAAAAGCACTGAATCCTTGAACCGCTTAGCCATCTCGTCCACATTTAGGAAAAAGATAATCAAGAGATCAAAGGCATTAGACCTACAGCAGAGACACTGGTGGGCGAATCAATATGGGAGACAAAACAGACTCCTGTGGCCTAAGGATAGTAGAAAGCATTTGATCCACCTCAGAGGCTGACAGGGGATTGCTAATGAAGTCTAATTTCAAATTCATTTTTTTTTCTGCCTCCCAATACCCCTCTGCATCCCTATCTTCCACAACCTGTTCACCCCCCCCCCCGTTCCTCTCTTTTCCATTCACTTCCTCTCTAAGTCACTTGAACATCTGTTTGGCCTTGTGATGGGTGCCCAGCTGTGTTTCCCCTATGAAGCGGCCAACAATCTGCTATGTGGTCCACAATACCATGGAGACTGCAAGAACATATGGATGAGAGGGAGTAAGAGAGAGGGAGAGACTCTATCGACCAGATGAGTATCTCTATTTGCCTTCAGGCGCACAAACACCTCTGCATTTTACACAGCCCAGGTGCCAGCAATGCAAACCACCAACTAAGGTCGTCTATGTGACATGAACAAACACCTAAACAAGTGAAGCATCCCGAGCCTCAAACAACTGCTTCACTTCTTGTAACTAATAACCTACATGGCTGGTTTAACACAGGCGACTCCCTTTGAGATTTCAGTTTATTTTCAATAAAATCTCGCAGTTGTTCTCAATGACATTGCAGCAATTGAAGCTGATGTTTTGCATCATTTATCATGTATCATGGCTGACAAAACAAGGCTCCGGTGCTGTGAAGACACCAGATAGCAGCCTGCAGCCAGGTTGCACCGGATCTGGCCCCCGCTGTCTCATTGCCTCAAAGTTTTTTTTCTTGCCAAAAAGAGTTCAGGCAGACTTGGGATCAGTTTCCCCGGCAAACTTCGCCTATCTCATCTAACACGCTCTCTTTTTATTTCTGGAGGGGATGACGATGATGAGCAGCAAAGATACAAGCACCCCGGGGAGCCAATTATCACATTGAGGAGATTTGCTTAGTGTTTCAAGAAGACAATGTTCAGCATGAAACACACACAGGCAGCCTAACGCGCGGCGACTGACACACACACGGGCAGACTGACGGAGGCACAAATGCACATGGTGAACTATAGAAGTGTGCAAACACGTGTGCAGACACACAAACACGATGCCTTCTCACACAAGTGGGTGATGATCCGCACAAGTACAGAGAAGAGAGAGAACCCGAGAATGCCGAAATGTAGTACATTTCCCTAAAAGAACCCGCTGGGCCCAGACTGCACCAGCTGTTATGTCCAAAGTGTCATTTCTGATACTCATCTTAAATCTTGATTTCAACTGAAAAAAAGAACTAAATGAATTGTGAGCAACTGTGAGGGAATGAAGAATTTTAGCAGCGAGGCTGAACTCCCGAGGTCAAGAGTTTCATCTGAATAACTTCCCTTCATATCAAAAGGGCTTCACCAGGCGAGAGGGCTTTTCCACTCAAGTGGATATAAGGAGCGTGAATATAATTCAATTTCAGCGATGTTGCATGGAAACTAATTAGATAGAGAGGGTAGGCAATGGCATATTTGAACTTTGCCAGCATATTGTAGCATGGCTACTCTCATTTACTTCTTTTTTTTTCATTGCTTTTTTACCCAGTATTAAAAATCAGTTAAACTGAAAACAGAATGAAAAAAAAACAAAAAAACAAACAGGTAGGAGCTTTTCTTCATTATAATACAATAAATCAACACATATTGCTTTCACTGTTTTCCAGCAGTGCGTACTCTACATTAGCAAGAAGATCTCACATTAGTTCTTTGGCAAAAACCTTTTAAAATGCGCATGTAATTAAAAGGGCAAGAGTGCAAGAGAAAATAATGTCTTTCATTGTCTGGGAAATAACTTGGCTCATTGAGTAATACAACCTTTAAAGAAGAGGGATCTCTAACAGAGTGTGCCAAAGTATTGGCGTGGACAGCTTTTTTTTTTTGTTGCTTACCCACTGCTATAATTATTATGAGTCATATTTCTATATTTATTACAGTTAGGCATTATTGTAGTTGCTGTGCATCTCTGATATCTGGACGCCCACTGAGAGCCAGGTTCTGTTCGAGGTTTCTGCCCGTTAAAGGGAAGCTTTTCCTCTCCACTGCACTTGGTGCAATTGCTCTTGGATGAAATTGTTAGGTCCCTGTAAATCATCGAATGTGATCTAGAACTACTATATCTGTAAAGTGTCCTGAGATCACTTCCGTTATGATTTTACACTATACGTAAAATTGAATTGAATTAAATTGGTAACAGTTCAACATAGGGCTAGGTGCCGCATTCAATACTTTTTAGGCACCGACTGAATTGCCTCTTAAAGGAACACGCCGACTTTAGCTTATTCACCGTAACCCCCAGAATAAACCTTAATTTGTAGAGTCACAGCGTGTACAAAAAACAACGTAACATGAGACACAGCCATCTTCTAACCGTAAACAAACCGGGAACTATATTCTCAGAAAGGCGAAGCTCTGCTACTTCTGCTACTTGGGCGGAGTGATTTGCTTTGCAGCAAGCCTTTCTGAGAATATAGTTCCCGGTTTGTTTACGGTTAGAAGATGGCTGTGTCTCATGTTACGTTGTTTTTTGTACACGCTGTGACTCTACAAATTACAACATGTAAATAGGAACAGGTTGGCGTTATTTTGTCACTTATTCGGAGCAGTAAGCTAGTTGGAACCAGTTACCTGCAGGTTCTGTGCTAGGCTAAGCTACCGGTGGAACCGTCAGACAGCGTTACAACACGCACGGACACGAGAAGGGTATGTATCGACTCGTCTTACTCTGGGGGTTACGGTGAATAAGCTTAAGTCCCAATAAGTCGGCGTGTTCCTTTAAGTATTGAAAAATGCCTCGTCATTCAATACCCAATTTCAATATCTAAGGTTTCGATTGGTATCGAAAAAAGTATTGTTTAGGAACCGGTATCAATGTCACGGTATTGGCATCGGTACCGGAAAATGTGAAAATCCTCTTCAAAGTTTGCCGTTTTGCTTCCTGTGTCCCTTTCTTTTGTTTCTTGTACTTTACTGTATATATTTCATCTGCTCTCATGGTCATTCATGGCATTCTTTCACAGATGGACTAACTTACTGCCATTATGCCAGTACAACAGCAGAAAATTAAACATCCGACATGCATGCCTTTCACAGCTATGATGCCCTGGTGAAAAACCAACTACAGGGGAAATATCATCAAAGGAATCAAATCTACAAACAGATTACTGCACAAGATGTTATTTTGGTGGATCAGAGGGGACTTTCATCTCCATACTTGAATAATGCAATCTTGCCATGGCCAGTGGGTATTGGAGGGAGACCATTTGAGATCTAATTGTAGCATATGGGTGCACTATTGATTTGTGAGTGAAGGGAAGGGAGATGGGGAGCCCTCTGAAAGAAATGATGAGCAACATTGATTTTCTTTGATTATTCTTTTATGGTTGACAATAAAATAAAAAACAAAATACCTCCATATGAGGCTGAAAAGTTGGGATTCATTGCATTTGCAGTGTGCCTCCGTTTGGAGACAAACTGTAGATGAGAGACTAGGTCAAAGCCTTGGCCTCTATTTCACAGAGGTCCCCTGAGGCGTGGGAGTGCAGACAGAAGGTCAGGACACCTGTCTGCGCAACAGAACTATGTCCTGTCCTTCAGGCCCCCACGTGACATTACCCAACTAGAGGAAAGAAAAAGAGAAAAAGGAGGAGGATGGTATTTTCACACAGAGCCAGAAATGACGGAAGGTCACCAGTTTCAATAGACTTGGCCAGTGGGAAAAATCGGAGTGGAGCAAACAAGATTTCCTGTTTAGCCTCTGTTCCAGCTCAGTGTACAGTATGATGATTAAAAAAAAAAAGTGAAAAACATTTACATTGATTATTTACAGACATGTTTGCACAATGTCTCCCCTCATCTTTCTCACATACATATTTAGCACACTAGGCAATAATGCTATCTATAAGAGCAAAAAGAGCAGAGCAGCTGCCATGGTGCACATCTGTTAGAACTGGGTAATTGGTTGTATTGAGTCTTCACACCATGCTGTGATAAAACCCTCTGTTTAGAGGCAGCTGGCAGAGGACCTACAGCAAATGACTGTTACTGGCTGTCCAACTGCACAGGCTGCAGGGAGGCGGGGGTCAAAAGTTATTTTTTTTTTATTCTAGTGGAAGCTGGATGAGGTGGTGTGTGTGCGTGTACATATGTGCATGTACCTGAATGTGCATGTGTGTAAGGCCAGCCAAAAAGAAAAAGGTGCCACTGCCAGCTACCCTACGAGGCACAGAACCGCAGTCTGGGTAAATGCTCTAAACTCTAACTCTCTGTGTAAGTATGCATGCACACACACATGCTCAAAGTCTGTACAGACATCTAAGAGTCTTAACTCATGCACACACATCCACAAGCGCACACACGCCCTCTCCTTTCTCCTTGGTGTGTGTTGTTTATGTGCTTTTATGTCTTTCCCCTTGTTATCTCTTGGGCTTTCTGCAGCGCTGGCACCCCAGGGGATGGAAGTAGAAGACAAACACGGTTTGATGTGGTCGAATTCTCTGCCATCGGAGAATGAGGAAAAGAAAGAGAAGCCTTAAAAAAAAATTTAAAAAAATCCTGAAAGTGAGATGCAAAATGTAATTGCCTCCTCAATCACGTTCAAAAGAACTCTATCATCACAATACTTTCCCCTGCCGTGCTTCATACGAGGGGAATTATTAGGCCTGCTGTCCTTCACACAACCACAATAAAGAATCATTGACAGAGGAATCGAATTGTGAGATAGTGAGCTGTGTAATCACCGGGATTTATCTCCATTTTACAACCTCTTATCATTTCATAATTCATACTTCCAACTGTTGCCTCTTCCCCCCGGGATAGAGAGAGGGACGAGACAGATGATTGAGTGCTCTCTCTCTCTCTCTCTCTCTCTCTCTCTCTCTCTCTCTCTCTCCCCCTCCCTCCCTCCCTCCCCTTCTATCCTCAAGCAAATGGCTAAAGTACTATAGATGTCTATGTTGGTGAATGTGTGCTGTTGGATGTAATAATCTAATGGATTCCTATGGCATACACGCACACAATGCACATTGTGTTCGTTATATATGTGTCTCTACATTGTCAAAACACATGGTGGCCATGTGTCCCATCTTTCATCAACAACGCTGAACAACATGCAGAATATGATTGATGAAGGGCAGTGTGTTGTAAAGGATGGCTATGTAAAGAAAACAGCCAGCCTTGAATGATTTACACTGTCCGTTTCCCCGTTATAATAAGCTGAAGCATTACCACACTGCATGGATTCACGCGCCAAAAACCAGGGCTAATGGAAGAGGAAGAAAAACAGAGACCGCACGGAAAGAGCGTACCTTGTGAAAAGTAAAAGACGCCTGAGTTGTATTATGATATATGTGCAGGCAAATACGCTGTGAAATACAGACAGAATTGGGAATGGGAACACATTTGTTTATCGTTTGTCACCAAGATTTACCCTTTGCAAAATTGATATTTTAAATAGTAATATTTTCACCCTACTGTAATTAAAATGTATATGTATGGAATTATATTGTATCAGGTATGATCGCTGGAAGGGAACCTTTATTTGTAAACTTAAACAAATGTCAAAAGTTTGCCAAAAGCTAGGCAACACCACAACACAGCCTGTGATTATAGCTTAGAAAGTCATTTTCCTGTCTACACAGTGTGCACAGAGGACTGTACGAGTTACTCTACATTGTATAACATTTTGTCAGAGTCATGTTCTAACTTTATGAGCCAGAACCCACTAGCACTAGCAAAAAACAAGACAAAGTTTCAGGTAGCTGCTGCTGCTCGGGCTGCAGAGCAGCACCAGTAGCCAGGATAATAAAGTCTGAGCCGCTGGGCAGCAGCTCCACTCGCTGGGATTGAGCAGTCGAATACTACAATGGTTGTACAGTATTTGTGCTACAGTTGCCTAACAATGCCAAAAGAAGCTAAAGCCTCTCTGCTGCAGTGAGATTTAGTGCTGACAGTTTTGTTGGAGTCGGTTGTTGGTGCCAGGGCAGAGGGTGTGCAGGTGACGGGAAACAACCAATGTCAACAGGCAGCACATCAGAAAGAACATATTATGCTGGTATGGGTAAGGGCTGCAACCAAAAAGCTTTCATTATAGCTTAATATGGCAAATATTCTCTTCATTTATTGACTCTTTAGTCTGTGAAATGTCAAACAAAGGTAGAAATTACCGAAACACCTTATCGATTATCAACAATTATTTTGCCGATCAACCCATTGATTTATCGACTAATCGTTGAACACTCAGTTGCCAGTGCATTAGGTACGCCTAGCTAAAACTAATACAGTCTAATACAGCAGCCTTACTAAATAAACAGATAGAAAAATAACAGGTAGAAATACATATGTGTTTGTCATATTTGACTTACATACCAATGTTTGACCTAGCCCTACTTAGTTTCATTACTTATAATTTTTTTTACTTGTACCCGTATATTAGTTGTATATACACCTCTATTTTCTTTTTTACTTGAATCTATATTTATCTGTACTTATTTCTGTCTTGTTCTGAAGCAACACCTGAATTTACCTTCTGTGAATCAATAAAGAATCATCTTATTTTATATAGTAAGATATATTAAAGATTCTGCACACCCACACAAGTGTTTTGTTTATTCTGATTAATTACATCTCAGCTCAGGTTGAAATTGGGAATTATGTGAGGTCGCCAAACTCGGTGCGCTCCCTGGCCCACAGGATGCCATTTGCCAACCCTTTTCCATGGTTTATGCCTAACCACTACTGCTCCTGTTGGGAACATAAAATGCATCCCTTGCTTGGGACTATCCTAGCTAGCATGATGAACTAGCCAACTGTTAAAGGATTATTGTCTTCCACAAAAATTCTTCCCCGTAGCTTGAAATTAATGTGTAATGTATGTAATTGGATTGGGCTCAAAAACCCTTGAGGTGCAATGACTTCCAGCGATGCAGCACACGGTGAGATGACTCAATCAAAAAAAGTTCTTTTTTTGTCACCCTTCACTGGCGGGGGACATACTTGACATATTTCCGCGATGAACAGCTTGATTTGCCATCTGTATCGTGTTGCTGAGGCAGAAGTGGGGGTGATGGTGGAGAGGGGGAGCAGGGGAGAGTGGTGGAAGAGTCACTTTTTGCACGAGGAAGGAGGAAAGACACGGAGAACAGAGAAACGCAGATGGGGAGAAAGAGAGAGAGAGAGAGAGAGAGAGAGAGAGAGAGAGAGAGAGAGTCAAGTGGCGTACTGTAGATGTGAGCTTGAGATATTCACTCCCTCTCCTCCTATCGGAGAAACAGGAAAAGACATTGGTTCCTTACTCACAGGCATGTCATGTCATCCTCAGATTGCTACAGAAGAACAAGAAGATCGACTCACAGACACCTATTAACAAAGCAGTCATGTATCCTCACTTCAGCTTCATGTAACACTGCGAAGGCACAAATGTGAGTACACAAGTGAAAATACTCACACACGCACACACAGACTAGAGCAGCAGAAGGTGAGCCATAACAACTCTCCCCTCATTACTGCGAAACTTGGATAGCCAGTCTCACCCTTCTCTTCCTCCCTCCCCTTCCCTTCTCTGTCTCCCTTCCTGCTGCATTACTGATACTCTTCTCTGTTATAGCGGCGAGCGGACAGAGAGGAAGGGCTTTAAATGGGTTTTTTTCTCGGTTCTCTGGAGATGTCAGCTCCCATTCTCTCTGGTTGGAAAAGGAAGAGGATGAGGAAGAGGGAAGGGGGTCTGAAGAGGATTTCAGAGGCTACAAAGAAGACCTGTCTGCTGACTTTAATGCTGCATACTGTCACCAGTAGCATGTTTAGAAAGGGAAGAGAGACTTTGCAGAGAGATGAAAGGGAAGAAGGTACGAGAGACAAAGAAGGATACAGGGTAGAAGAGGAAGAGACAGACAGACAAAGATGGGCAGAAAAGGTGGAGAGACGTCAGCTTGGGATGGCGTAAACACACACAAATGTTTGGGACACTAAAGCTCTGTAAAACCTGACTCAATCCTGCTTCTTTCTATGGCGAAAATTTGTATTCTGTCAGTTCCAGTGCTGATGTTCACACTGCTCTGGGTGAAATTAGGACATGAGTGTCTCCTTTCCATCATTCATAATGCATGACACACAATGTGTGTGAGGCATACCACTTCAGAGACGGGCCACACCAAACCCTGCTGAGGATTAAGTGAAGAAGATCTCCTAAAGAATACGGGATTCTAAGATGGGTCCAAAAGGAAGCATCATTTATAATTGAATCATCCCCAGAGGATAGTGCAGCCTGCCTGCCTTTGCCAAGGCTTCGAGGAGAGCCCAGAACTCCTCTGCTCCTCACTGTCTGCCAGTCTGTCTCTGTCTCTCCCCCGTCTCATGCACAAATACAACACAACAAGCTCAGCCACTGATCTCATCCCAAGGCCTTTATGACTCAAACCCCAGTTGGTCACATTTACTCATTCTGAACTTTTTACAAACTTGCCTTCTTTTGGACCAAAGAGTCAGGAAAGTTTAGATTGTGCAAACACTGCATTACAAAATTGGCTTTGGTTTGTGCGTTGTCCTTTCCAACTGGGGATGTCAATGAATGTGGAAATTGCGTCAGCTGCAATGTCACAAGGAACACAACAAGCTTTACTCATCCGATCATGGGTGAAATTGAAAGTCAACCAAAAGATAGGATCATAGAACACAAGAGATCCATTAAAAGTAAAGAAAACACCCAGTGTCCACACATTTCTGGAGGCCAAACATTCCACGATAAACTCTTTTATTGGTATTGATAAAGTCAATTTGGGGCTGAGGAGGAATCCAAAAGAAATTGCCCCTTCACCCGGGAGGCTGGGGTTCAAGATCCAGTTAGGGTTCCATGGGACCACAGGATTATCTGTGTGCGCGAGCATGCGAGAACCCAGCAGGGGTGCACCCAGGCCTTTAAAAATTTAAATAACACTTTTTACGTAGAAAAGGTATGGTTTAAAGAAAAGGCTGCATCCTATTGTAGGTGCTCGCACACACAGAGGGGTGGTAAAGGTTAAAAAGTCAATGAGGGTCATTCTAGCAACTAGAAATTCATGAAATAGAAAAATTATAAAAACCCATAACATTTCACACAATCCAAAAATAAGTGCTAATGTACATAACAAAAAAGTGCTGGTGAGAACATGCAAGAAATTCACACAGTATATAGCAATAAGTACTGGTGTATGTAGTAAAGTGCTCGGATAAAAATTGTGCAAAAGCAAGCAAAAGATTAAGAAAATAGTAAAAATGCATAATTTATAATAAATATTTACAAGGTAAAACAAAAAAAGGAAATGTGCTCAACATGTTTGCGAGACCTCAGGGTTTGGGTTGAGGGGTTAGGGTTATGCATTTGGTGAGTAATACTAAATGTAAATACATATTTGTTCACAAGAAAAATCCACATTGCACCTTACCTTATGCTTATTGTTACGATTTTATTTTGAGATTGTGTGGTAGTTTATACTGTTTATGTAACATTTTGTTCGGTACTTTTATATTGAAGTTTGGCTGTTTGGAGTATTGTCTCCTCTAAACGTTTGTGCGTTTAGTTCTTATTGGGTAAATAAAGATTCAGCCAAGTTGTAGTGAACAGGTATATATAGGCTTTTAACTATAGAATGATAAAGGTCCTGTGTTGAAATGTGTTGGCTGAATAAAGAGCATGCTCTTCCAGTGAAGCAGATAGGGCTGCAGGGTTATTTTTCACAAGATGTCAACAAACCACAGCAGCAAATGGATTTTGCTAGTTCGGTTTGTTTGCCTCGGACTAGTTGCGTACAGAATGTAATAAGTCAAGATGGATTGACTATCTGTCAAACTGGCTGCCACCTTTGCCACACCAACAACCAGCTCAAATATTTGCTCGACAGAAGGTAGCTGGTGTTATTTTCAAGCACTGATGACACAGACAGCTCTGTAACTTCTTTGCCTGTCTCCTACTCAGCTGGCTTCAACAGAAAGTCTGCAAATGTGGGAAGTGATAATTAAGGCGGCACTTCCGCATATAGTCTGCCCTCACATACTCAAGCTGACAACTACAAACAAAATGTTACAAGCTGAAGGCGAGAGCGAGCCTTACTTTTCCATGTCGTCCATGTCAAATCATTATTTCTACCGACATGTCCGCTGTGTATTTCAATTACAGGTAGACTCTTTTATATAACAAATTGAAAATCTCTCTCAGATGCCCACCAGATTTTTTGAAAAATATGGATTAGAGAGCTGGACGGACGGTTGCTAAAAGAAATCTTGTACTGTATGAAGCAGGGCTAATCTTCCCTTTGATATTGACAACATCAAATAGAAAAGTACTTGAACGTAATATGCACAGTAATGGCTCTTCATCACAGTGGAAAGCAAACAACACAACCAAGCTGACAGTACAGACTTCTTTTTTTGAAAATCTAAATTACACATGCGTGGTGACCTTTTTTCCTTCCTTGTCTGAATTTGATAATTGCCCGCTGAAACACAGCTTCATTGTCTTCTCCAAAGCTACACCAGCTGTGCCTGTGGTTGGCATAGCAACCCCACATCCTAGCGACCAATGTCTGTGACAAACCTGATATTGTCTCCAACCCTACCGACATCAAACACCTTTACATCTCACTGATTAACTCACAAACAGTTCCTCCCCGCTAATGACAGACAGAAATATGTATATGTGCATTGCAATGCACCTCCCACACTTATTAAACTCTCCGTCACTCACAAACTCAAAAAAACACACACATACAGAGTGCAGGCTGGAGCGTGAGACAGCAAAAAATCCCTCAATCAAGTTTGTACTTTTCAGAAGTTTACTCAGCCGCCTTCCTCCTCTGAGCCAAGGACTTCAATTCCACAGTAACATTTAAGGCAGCACTCACTGTCGCACTGCTTTTCTCACAGAACTCAACTCAACAGAACACCACTTGAAAGCTGAAAAAAAAAAAAAAAATCCTGAGCCTGAAACCTTTTTTGGATTGGGGGGGTCCACAGTGTGCAATATGCACTCATTAAAGTTAATTTGACTGGCAAAACAGTTAAAGTCCTTCTTACATTACACAATAATAAATCATAATTTTTAAGAAGTAAAAAGTTTTGGATCAATTTTTACTTCTTCCAACCATATGTTAAATTAAGAGTCAATGGAGATTTACATATTGCAATAATATCATAATCCTACAATGAATCATTGTGAAAACAAAACTTCTAGATGTTGAGTTACTTTGGCCAGGTCATCATCAAAAAAGAGAATTAGTACATTCATGATTTTGTCCATGTTGATATTAGTTGCTTCATGTACATTTATTAAAAACGTTGCATTGTTTAGCTTTTCATATAGCTAGACGTCTAAACTCTGGGACAAGGCCGTTATGTTTAAAGAACTGCCATGCTGATTCCAAACAGACAGCTTTGTCAAGGCAGTTTGGGCTTCAGATAGCTTTTACACAGTGGCCATCGTTAATGACAAATCCGCTATGAACGTGCACACACGTATTGTTTATATCACAAACACGGTCAGTCAGTGAAGGCGCAGTCGCAGCGGTAACGGTAGCCGTCGTTGCCGGTAACGTACTCGTATGACAGAGTGCACGGGCCGAAGCTTTGGGACTAGCATCTAATGACTAGCAAGCACTTTCTTACCGCTGCTGCCGTACAATATCTTCCTTCAACATACGGTGCAGAACTAAACACCCGGCTCCCTCAATTTGAGGCACCAAGTGCTAAACAGCTTCCCGTCTCCACCCATTTCCTCTTGTCCTCTATTCACGCCCAGCGCCATTTGTTTTTAACTCCTTTCTCAACTAAAGCTGTATCTACATGCTCCAAGTTTGATAAACCTTGCCTCCATTTCTTTTAGCTGCATTAACACAATATATTTCTACATTGGCTAGAACTCGTTTCATTGGTAGGTGGAAGTTTGATGATTGGTTAAATGCAGCGCACCAAAAACAAATCACATGTGGACTTTTTAATTTATTTATTTTTCTAAAATAGTCATACGCCAGAAATCTGGCACCAGGCCAGAGTACTTTAAGCCCTGCCTTAGTTAGAGCTGCGTTCCTCTCATATGATTGGTAGGTGAAATTAATTGACTCGAAAATATTAAACCGCATGCAAGTTTGGTTTTTTTCCCTCATGGCAGCACGCCGGAATACTTTAAGCCCTGTGAGTCCTGCCATAAATGGCAACCTTAATGAAGTGATTGGTTTTGACGAGGTAGCTCTTATTTCAGAGTGACATGCAGTGCAACCTTTAAGGTACACAGTTAAGTGTGGCCATTCTTTTACGGAAGCAATCAGCACATGGTAATGGTTATTCATCAAATTGGAACAGAATACTGTGGCTTTATGACATCGTTAGTCTATATCCTCAACCTTCCACTTCCGGGATTGCCCCGTTGCCGTCGGAAATTCTGCCGTATGTCCTTTTTCGGCCAGATTTCCGTTACCTAGCGCTTCCTTTGTGTTGGCATTCTAAACTCCGGTGGATTTCTGAGGACTATGGTTAACTGCTCCTCAGATCTCTGCAGGGTAAATCCAGACAGCTAGCTAGACTATCTGTCCAATCTGAGTTTTCTGTCGCACGACTAAAACTACTTTTGAACGTACACACGTTCCACCAAAACAAGTTCCTTCCTGAGACTATTTTGCAGCCGCACCGGGGCTCCGTGCAGCGCATAGTGCCGCCCAAGACGACTGTGATTGGTTTAAAGAAATGCCAATAAACGAGAGCACGTTTCTTCTCCCATCCCGGAATGCCGTGTAGATTAGCCAGACCCTCCTCCGCAGCGCTGGTGAAGGAAGGTCTGGCAAAGCGAGACTATGACATTGTAGACAATACATCTCTCTGCGGGGCTTCATCCGTATGCACCACCGAGCGCCTCTGTAACCCTGATGGGGCTCCAGCTATATTATTCCAGGCAGAGGGAGGTGAGAGTTTTCATGTAAAGGTCTTTGGCAAGTTGACTTGAGTGACTGAGATGAGCAGAGGTTGGGCGCTGGAAAACAACAGGTGAGACTTCAGGTGGCAATCAATCAATTCGAGAAGTCATGAAAGTTAACTTAAGTAAGTGCAAGTCTGATACATTCTGCAAATACATAGGTTAGGTTACAGTATAATTACTCCAGCCTACATATGGCGCAGACGGATTGGTGACAAATATAGAAAAAAAACTAAATAGCTGAGAGAAATCTAACAAATGCAGATGCTTTCATACAGGACAAGAGGCGTCACATATGAAAATTATATCAATTATACATTTTGGCCTACGCAGTTACCAGATCAACCCACTGAACAACGTTGGACAAAGGTGTTGGACAGAGCTATCCACCACTATTATTGAAGTACCGAACGAGGGAATATGTTTTGGAATAATGGTGTTCATCCATCCAGTATAAAGCTCCACAAACATGTCGAATCTATGCCAAGGAGCATTAAAGTCTGGCAGTTTGCCGTTACCCAATGAAGCTACATGCACAATTTCACATATTGTCAGATTAATGGAGACCAGAAGTAATTTACTTCAATGGAAGGTGAATAGCGGACAGTAGTGGCCTAGTACACCCTTGTGGCTGCTACATCCGTTGGCTTATGTTTGGCTGGTTTAAATATGGGTTTTACTCTACTACTGATGTTAATGTTGATTAGAATGTAACACACCATTTTTTTAAATCAGTATTGGGGCTCATGATCACATAAACACTTAACATTGTTAGACCATTTTACAAATCATAAGAAACAAGCTACACGAACCAAAGCTTTGCATTTCGGTCACAGTAACTATTTGCTGTTAGGTTATTAAGGCAAGGGTACCAAGATACAGCAAGGACCAGACTGTCCTCCAATTCTGTCGAGCAAAAAATACACTGTTTCAGGGGGGCAGGGAATGTGTCCACCAAAATAGTTCCAAAATATGTTTTGCTTTAAATCAGAATATACCTAGCATGCATGAATACTATTTAAGATCACATGCACAATCATCTATTTTTCTCACTCCTTTTCTTGGTCTCAAAATCACACACAGAAAGACACACTACTAGACAGATAGCACACTCTCTGGCCGAGGCAGTCTTTATCACTGCAACTGGGATTCGATCTTGGAATGGTACTCTGTAGTTGCTGTTTTCCAATTCCCTCCGGCAGGTGGTTTGACTTCAGCGCTCTATTGAATGTGTCAACCATATAATTAATGCCCTCCCTGTCTTCAATTCACCTCCACCCTCTCCTCCCCATTCTTCTCCTCTTCCTCCACCATTGACCAGCTACCTTGCCGGGGTTTTGCCAGTAGTTCTATCCCCTGCTCCAAGGACATTGAGCCTGAGACAAAACAAAGCAGTGACTCAAGCCACGGCAGGAAAAATTGGCGGTGGAGCCCCAATCCATCTCCTTTCAGTCATTTAGCCACAAAGCCGTGGAGAGGTCGGTCCTGCACCACCTCTTCTGTTATCTGTTTCCAATTCTTTATCAAAAGGGAGGTAGCAACGGAGATAGATTCTTAAAAGGCCACTGCCACGCAGCCTATCTACTAATAAACAAGAGAAGTTGCAATCGATGAGAGGGGCAGAAAGGGACAGACAAGGGGTAAAGGGTTCTTTTTGAAAGCTGTAATTAACGGAATACTTAAGCGGCAGTTATGGATTGGAGATAGGCAGGGGTCTCACTGAGGACGAGACAAAGACGCCAAGTGAGCACATGTTTGAGGAGATTGCGCACATCTGCATGTGAGCCTGGGAGTATGAAGTGAGCTTATGTGAAAGTGTGTGCGGTTGTGTATGCTGATCAGTGGCCAAGGCTTAGCTGAATTTGCCCGGGGTGAGGTTGAGAGGCCCTGGGGGAGTTTGGAGGGCAGCGGGATGGAACACGCTGGCCTCTCAGTGTGTCATAGTGTCGGCCTAATTAAAGGCTAAGCCAAAATAGCTCTCCATGTCGCTGCTGTTTTTCTGTGTGTGAGCTGTGTGGATGTGCTGAAATTGTAAGTGTGTCTGTAGCTGTTCAAGTTTTGTTTACCTTTGCTTACGTATTTGTGTGTTTTCCCATCCTCGTATGGCCTATGGTCACAATTTTACGTCTCAAAACCCTCATGATGCCAGATAAAAAAAGTTGTTCAGTTGTCTTGTGAATTTGGGTGTAGACTACTTTCAGTCAATTCAAATTGATTAAATAGATATCATGCCCTGAGGAAGAAGAAAGTTCCCAGGAACGTGTTGGCAAAACAAAATGTCTTAGAGGAAATCAAGTTGTCTTTCTTTGCTTTCAGTGAAATGTCTTATTTCCTGGACTGAGCACTAGTTCCGTGAGCTGAATAAGAGATATTACTTAATCATATACCCCTATCAAGTAACCACAGTGTGTTTGTGTGTGTGGATAAGAGTGTGTGCCTACTTTTTTCTGGTGTGCAGAGTAAGTGAGTAGGTGTATACCTCGAAGCTAAGCTGCCAAGTGCATCTTTCCCCTCTGTCTCTCTCTTTTTCTACTCTCTTCTTCTTCTCTCAATCTTTCATTCATATACCTCAACCTTACCTACACCAGGCGGCCCCAGTTGCTGCCTTTGAAGATGTACTTAGCTGAACTGACGAGAAATTTAAAGCAAGCAACTGCGGCTTTCAACAGCTCATGAAAGGCAAAGGAAATCTGCCACTGTGTGGGTCAAATGGATGGGGGAATTGTTGCAGTGGCATGGGTAGCGGGGACGAGGACTACAGGCAAAACCTCTGCACAAAGCTTATTTTAATCCGTCTGCCCAGGCACGCACACATTTTGGCTCATATGGCATGCATGAAAATGAGCAAATGCACAGGAAAGACAAAGAAAGCCTCACCCGGCAGAACCCCTGAGCCACTTTTGACAAAACAGGAACCAAGAATGCATCATTAAAAAATATTTTGGCATGTCTTCATTCAACAGGTCTTTTCTCTCCTTACCCTGGGACGATACATTGGCACAAAGCGTGGACTCCCAAAAAGAAACGATCTCGGTTCGACACCAAATTGAGAAATGTATTCCACTACCCTGGGGAGTCTAGCTTATTAAATAATAAATAAATGAATGCTCCTGTCATATGGAGATCTACCTATAGGCAAGCAATCCATTTCTGTTATAAAGAGAAAAAACATTTAGCTGCTCAGTGACCTACACACTTTAAATATGTTGCAGTAGAAAGGCAAGGTGACAGGGCCCATTGTATAGTCTAGACATGAGCTCTTGTTTCATCAAAGGGAAGACATCAATCCGCGGGCTGAGCCAATAGGGCAACAGGTGCCAGAGTCACACAGAGCCTATCCGGATCTGACTTGATTTTACTATGGCGTTGGATATGAATACTGATAGGGATGTGTTTGACTGTGCCAAGGGAGGCATAAATAGCAGCACAGACTATGCAAGAAGGGCGACGCATACATTTGAACTTTTCTGCCGAAACTTTATGCACTGTATATTTGTATTGCTTTGTATATAGATGGCCGAGGCAATACAGTTATATTCTCCTGTCTGTTGTAATGGACAAAATGTATGCATATGTTCTGTATCACATACAGTGGCAAGGCTGTTCAACTTAACACATGAGGCTGCAAGAGTAGAATAATATTACATTGAATGTGATCTGCCCAAACCATTTATGTACAATATGAGGAAAAAAGTAAGAAAACTACAACACAGCTCTTTCAAGTCCATAATTTGTCCCCACCGGAATCCAGAGCGACGTGTACCAACACAGCACCATATGAAACTTCAATCCCCTATTCTTCAAAATCTCACTCGACAGCTTTACCGGCTGCATTCTTGTATGCATTTCAAAATTGCCTCTTATCAAAGCCTTTCTTATCTTGTGCACAACCTGGCTACCCACAATTCAATCACTTGACCCCAAGCTCCATCAAGGAGGAGGTAGATCCCCAGTGAGAGTTCTGATGCTGATTCCAGGTATGATGGACTGAATGGCAGAGAAGCAGCCTGAGACTGTAACTGTAAGCCAATTTTACATACCGGCAGATGTTTCCTGAGGTTGGACATCGACATTTTCGACGTCCATAGCATTTTGGCCCCTGGCAAACATTTGTTGCATTGCACAGTTATGTTTGAATCCTTCTCAGATTTTTGTATGTAATGTATTTTTTCAAAATTTCCAGCACTGGAACACGTTTCTATCTGTAGCCATAGTGGCAACTCTGAGACAGCTTGAGAGGCAATTTAACTGTCAGACGGTTGGCGCTGCAAATTCAAACCAAGAACCAATCGAAAGCATCAGAGTAGCATAAAAAACTTTACTAAACCCAGTAATAGGGGTGCACCGATCCGATATTAAGATCGGATATCGGTCCTGATATTGACAAAATAGCTGGATCGGGGATCGGAAAAATTAACAGATCCACGGGCCGATCCAGTTTTGTTAGTTTTTTTCCCTCTGTCGCACGTGTGTCGCATGCTGGAAGAGTTGAGTGTACAAATAAATAAGAATTCAATACATTACATCTATGTTATTTTGTCTTAGTTAGGAAAGTATGTTTAGTTAGGAAAGTCTGGTGCCTTTAGTCTCTTCCACATGGTGGAAGGAAGGTATAAGGTGGAAGGTATACAGTGTATTATTAATGGTATCGGGTATCGACAGATACACAAAGCCCAGGCATCGGTATCGGGACTGAAAAAGTTGGATCGGTGCATCCCTACCCAGTAACTGTAACAGATTACAGTTACCTTTATTTTGTAATTAAATTACCTAACACCATTACATTTAACTAGTTACTCTCCAACAACACTCAAATTCTACTCATTATTTCAAAACATCCATGCAAAAACATATTGGATAACATTCTGTTTGATAAAAAAATTATTTGACAATAATGGAAATTTAAACTAAAAATGTAAAGAAAGTGAGCTGGGATGAAAGACAGAACTTGAAGGCATCTTTCTGCCATAACAGAGCATGTATACATCTACCCAACGAGCAATCCTGACATCAAACATCAAAGCTGTCTCGGGAAGAACGTTTTTGTTCTGTCACATTTTCCATTACCTTTATCAATTTAAACTTTTATTTAGTTCCATCAAGTGCACCATGAGCACCCTGCCAGCGATTACAATAGGAGTTCTTCAGATTGATGGCATTTCTATCGAGGCAGAGAGGCATTCACTGTTGTGAACAAAAGGAACTGTTGTTTAGATAGAGAATGAAAATGCTTGACTGGGTGAGTACCAGCGACTCAGCACTGTATGTGTATGGCTGTGCATGGATATACAGGTGCATTTGTGTGCACGCATGCAGGTGCATGTTTGCATATGCAGGCTGCTGCAAGTATAAATTTCATCTGGAGACTCTCATACTTCAATTCAGTTGGCTGTGGGTCCTTATAAAATATCCTCAGGCAAATATTTACATTACAGTATGCTGATTGCTTCGCTAATGGTTGGTGCGGAGTGCTCTATTGTGGCGAGATGAAGGGGCCGGTGAGGCGAGATACAGGGTTCCAGCATAGTAACTAAGGGTGGCAGGAGGGAGAGGGGTGGTGTTTGGAAATAAACTGTTAATGTGCCTGGCTGACAGGGGGGGAAAAACACAGATAAATGGGAATCTATGAAGCCTCACATCCCATTACCCATCACAATATTCTCTCACATAAATATCCCATACACAGGCCTCCTATGACTAACTGCCCTGCTCATTCTGGCCAGCTGTGTTTGTGTGTAAAAATGGGTGAAAAAGCACTACTACTCATGGGGAGTAATTTGCAACGACATTACTGCTACAAAATAAAACATCAGTTTAATGCTAAATATCCCCATTTCATCCCATCAAGATTGCGGTTGTTTGAGCCTCTTCAGAATCTAATAAAAGATTTAGACAGTTATCCAAGCTTGTAAAACCAAGCGGGAGAGATTAGACTAACAAACAAACTCCAAAGAAAACTCTTCTATCCCTTTATGGTGGTTTGTTTTTTCGCATCTTTGCACAGAACGCGATGGCAATCAGGCTTTAGTGAAAATGAGGGATGCCACAGTGCTTCTAAATAGTTCTCTTTCTCTCTTAAACATGCTGACTGTGCTATGAGATGGCACTAAAGTATGTGTGTCTGGATTTTGAGATTTAGGGAGCTTCAGGAGCGGGAGCCATAGTGAGTGGCCCTGTGTTGCACTAAGGGTTCTTTCTCATTATATGCTATCAGCGCTATCAGGTTTGGCTGCAAGGTATTTCACTTATCAGAGAGGAGGCCCAACAGGCTCCGGAGCTCCTTTATCACCTAACACTTTAATTGGATCTTTTACCACTAATCTGCTGCCCCCAAAACACTGCCTGGGTTTTAATTAAACAAACGGCATATTAGATTTCACTTAGGGCTTCTTGAAATGCCACATTTAACTCATCCTCCAACACGATGCCACACCAAAAAAATCATTATATCATTATATTGCTCAATGTTTACAAATGGCATAAAGTATTCCTTTACAACACTGGAATCCATTAAAAGCTTGTGTTTAGAGGTTACAAACTGATGTTTTGACTCTGCTGGGGCTGTCCCAATGTGATGACTTCTGTGTGAGGCTTCTGTGCTAAACCCGTGTCACTACCCTCATGCCCAGTGGCCTCATTCGGATGCCACTCCTACTAGAGACCTCAAACAGCCCAATAGCCTCATCTTGACACTCCTTGGCTTCGATTAATACCAGGATTATTCAGCCAGAACGAGTCAACAACACTCATATTTCTCTCGGAGACAGGGATAAATGGATCATTCTCATACTGCCGATAAATCAATAAAACATTACGCTGATGCAAAAAGAGTTCCCATGAGAAAGGTGGCTCACCAACGCTGCTGTCTTCCTCTGCCTATTTGTCTTCCTCTGCCTATTTGTCTTTTTCATCTTCCTCACTTTCACCAGGAGAAGAAGCGTCAGACAAGGGGATGGGACAGGATAGACAAGGGGATGGGACAGGATAAAGACATGAAAGGAGGAGAGGTGTTGGCTATTTCATAGCTTTGTTCTGTCTATATGATGGAAGATTTCATCACAACTAAGGCATGAAATCATTCGTTACACCCAGATAAGCGGAGCATCACAAGAACCAATTAAAACTCTGAGTGGTTGATCGAACGCTGAGCAATGAACGAAGACTTGTCAGACCGGGAGGAAATAGCTCACTGTGCTGTGCTGTCGCCATTATCCAGGATACATCACACTAGGAAGACAGAAGGACCCACTATTGCACCCTAGGGTGCAGGAATGGACCAGTGTGGAGCCCTTGTGCTGACAGTGTATCAACTTGTGCAAGCCTAAGATAGCTATATCCAAGTCCTGACCAATGAGAGTTTGACTATTTCCTCACTTCCAACCACTTACTGCAGTCACATTGAATCAATGCCTGTGGATAGTTTGATTGGGCCAACCTGCCTTCCCTCCCCAAAGCAAAGCCTAGTATATTTCCAAAGCACACTTTTTCCTGTGTCACCTTCTAACCAACAACTTCTATTCTTACTACCCAGGGATGTTTTTTCACATATACCTATTCTTCACTTCTTATAAGATTTGAATTATCTTTGATAATAGGCATCTAACAGTGCCCTTAACCCTAATCTCTCTCGCTTTGTCTGCCTCCTCCTTTTCTCTTTGTTATGGTATTGAGGCAATAATTATTATGCATGACATTATGGAGCTTTTCTATGTACTGTATGTGCATGAATAAAACCTAAGATGAGCACTTAAGAGTGAGCTGGCGGTAGTCATGGTTTTGGTCGCATAACTCCCCATCCAACATTTATACCGCTCACTGTCACTGCAAATGAGCACAGCTAAAGCTATCAGAGCAGTGCCATAAGGGACAGCAGGCGCCAACATAGTCCTGCAAGTCCTTGATAAAACAATTATGTAATGTATTTCCATTAATGATAATAACCCCCCTGTTGGGGGCACTCTTTTTTGATTCTATATAAAAGTGCACACATACTGCAGATGAATGGTTATTGCACCGTTGAAGAGCATTGGTATTCTGTTGGAACTGGCTTTCTGGATTTCTGGATGTCGGCGGCCATTGCAGGGAAGAGGAGCCACGGGAGAGAGGAGAAACCACAGCATTAAGGTTTCAATGACAACAGTGAAATATTGGCTTGATGGTGTTTTAAGCCCCCACCGTCGACTTCAAGGCAGCGCTGTGACCGTCGACTTCAAGGCACCTAACCTTAACCCGAACCCTAACCCTTGACTAACCCTCGTGCCTTCCATGCAGCGCTGCCTGGAAGACGATGTTGGGGGCTAAAAACACCAAACACCGAAATAGTAACAAAGAACCAAACAACCTTTGTCAAGACTTTTATACATTTCTCTCCAGTTGCTCCAATTCCCTCAGTAGGCTCCGATTCCCCCCTCTAGCTACAACAGGCCACTATCTCCTACCTTTGTGTGTGTTGGACTGGCTCTCTGCCTAGCCAATTATGTCCTTGTGCTAGAGCCATCTCCCCGCCCCTGACCTTTACCGCCCAGCTCCCAAAAGACCGTCATCCTCTCCACCACTCCGTCTAAATGTCTGTCCCACTATCCCTCTTTGCTGGCCCACGAAAAAAAGAATTAAGGAGAATTGTGCTTTCCTTTTTCTTCATTTCATAGGAAAGGGTATATGCTATCCTCCTAAAACGTCTTTTGGTGCTTTGCCAGGGTTTGAAATGATTTGCCTGCTTGTAATACTTACTTGCTTGTTCATACATGCTGTGTCTGTGCTCGGGTCTACCATTTTGTCGCTGTGATCAAAGCTAATAACAGTGGATATATTCCCCTTTTGTAGGTGAATTTCTATTTAGGGTGAAGAACCAATCAAAATCAAAATAATAATACAACTAGATCTGCCCATTACTTCCTGATGGCACACCTCAGCAGGGCTCCACAATCCAATCAAACAGCAGATAATGAAAGCAAGGAAGCAATTTAAAACCTTGAGGGTCCTTCGAAAGCAAAATGGCAGCGAATCACGCAGAT
Organism: Sander vitreus; assembly: GCF_031162955.1. NCBI lineage: Eukaryota > Metazoa > Chordata > Actinopteri > Perciformes > Percidae > Sander > Sander vitreus. The sequence continues at coordinate 20,950,981 of NC_135872.1, read as the reverse complement.
CAGCCAATATTATGGCAGATAATCCATACACTACTTTTCCCCCCTCTTTTCTTGTCCTTCGCTCTCCGTCTCTTTTTGCTGTATACATTTCTATTTTATCTGCCTCAGTTCTATCACTTTGTCTCTCTCACTGCAGGGCAGGATAATTAAAGTTCTTTGATGCTCACCCCTCGCCAACTACTTCACAGGGATAGAGTTAATGGAAGTCACTGGCTTCTACCAGACCTTAGACTTTAAATTGAATGTCTCCACTCCATTTGAGAGCCGTATAAAAGATAAAAGGGCAAAGTGAAAGGCTCTTTGCTTCCTGTTCATAGACCTCAAACTACTGTAGACAACTTGAGACACTTTAGTGGTCACCGCTCTGCGTCATATTTATGACAAATTATTATCAGTTGAATGTTAGTGCCTATGACATGGGTGATTGTCTGAAGCCTGGCTATTGTACACGTGTGTGCATTGATGTTTGGGCACTGGTACACGGAAGAGCACGGAGAGTGAAATGGCTTTTTTGAGATTTTAGTCGGGTTGGTTTTGGCAGGAAAAACGGTCTCTCCTCTCTCCTCTTGTCTGGCTCATATCTCATTTAAACATTTCTGAAGGAAACGCAAGTCTGTCAACAGGAAAACCAAATACCAAGGGAATGGGGATGTCCTGGTGGGTGGCTCAAAGAGTGGTGCACTTTGAAAGTCCTGCACTGTGTCGAACATATTTTTGTGTTTTGTTACTTCCCATTTAAATGTCTCCCTTCACTATGTGCCGTAATCAAAAGCAGAGCAGGGTTAAAGCAAAGTTGGAAGCTTTGTTGCCCTCAACTACAGTATACGCGCAATTCATAGGGAAGGAATGAAAGGCATGAAGACTGGGCACAAATGATGCAGAACTTTCTTCACAGTGCGTACAGAACATGAACTACCCCTCTGTTTGCACAACTCTATGGTTTTTTATGTGTCACAGTTGGAAACCAAAGGGGCTTGGTTGTGGTAATGCATGTGGCTTTGATGCATCTTTCAGCTTGAGGTGGAAACGCAGACACATACAGTACCTCCCCACACATACTGTATCTATCAATCAATTTATTAAACCACACACTTTGGTTGTGTGTAGCATCAAAGTGACTGATTAGTAAAACTTGCTTCTTTAAGTGTGGGAAGTGTCTGGTGTATAAAATGTACATATCTATTAGCTGTTTTCTTGAGGCTCTTATCTCTTTTTCTTTTTCTATTTTTATTTGCCTGTTATGTTGTGGTTTCTGATGAATCCTCCACAGGATCAAAATAAATATGTGCCCTCATGCAGGCTTGTCCTGCTGGAAAATACCCTCTCCACAATGGACTTCATGACTCTTTCACACTCATTTTCCAAATCAACGTCACTTACAGAGATGTGGGTTAAGACCTCCACTTTGCTTTGGCACTGATGTGTAAGTGCTGTATTGTCTAAATATTACCAAATAAACGAAGGCCCTTCTTTCTCCTGATGCGAGCGCACGTGTTGAACAAGTTCTGAATTGCAGGGGATATGGATATGTCGCTTTGTGTAAAAGATAAAAATGTTTACGGGTGCATCCATACTGCCCGAGTCCGTGTGCATCTGGATGTGTATGTGGACAGGCTCTGAAGTGTAACCACGCTGGGGTGCATTCGGCATGGCAGAATTGCTCCTGGCGATACCACAGCTAGGATGTGCACTGAAAACAAACACACGTAGGAAACACACATACAGTATGCACGTGGACCCACACAGTTGGAGGCAGTCTGAGACAAAGGAGCAACAGTATTTCATGAGACAGGAGAGTGGGCTGCAAAGGACCATATCTGCCAGCTCCCATTTAGTCTGCAGCATCTGGAAAACCAGACCTAACCAGAGTCGCCAAGTTTGGTCTGGTAATAAAAAAAAATAAAAAAAAGTGAGATTTTTTTGATTCGCCACGCGTACGCACATCTCTCTAGTTTGACTTTCTTTTACATTTTGAAATATTAAAGCCTTTATGGGCTTGTTTCATCATCTGCAGCAAAGTTGCGACAGCAGATGTACTACTGCAATGCCTTCATGCTAAAACGTTTGAGTGTGATTCATGATTCAGACAGGATTTTTTATTAGAATAATACATAAAGCTTGTTGTTATCAATCAACTAATCCATTTTGTAGTTCATACATCTTAAAATTTCCAGATCTTTTATATTTTAAAACTTTTGAAATACTTTTTTCGAGTTGTGAACAATGGCCTTCCTGTCTGTATGAATATTTATTTATTTTAAATTAAGAGACTGTTGTTATAATTTAAGACGTACAGTACATGCACACGCATTCACACAAAGGTCAGTACCATAATACCAGGCAGAGATCTTGGTGATAATATTGAGCCAGATCAACACCAAAGGTCTGAATTTTTACAAAGCCCGCTGGACAACAGTCTTAACTCCTCAATAAAAACCCATCCGCTCACTAAATCATCGTCCTGCGTCCATGTCCCGATTGGCCCAACGAGCCTCGTCACTTCATCAACAACCGTCATAAGGATCAATACAGCACTTCAGTATTGATTATGCATCCTATGGTCAATGCCAACTCGAATAATCACCTCTCTTTGCTCATCAATTACGCCTGTTCCACTGCTAAAGGTTAGATAAGATGCTGATTTTTCACGAAGAATTACTGCCCATCACCAGTAACAATAACTAAATGGATCCTAAAGAGAAAGATAATGAAGTGAGAGCATGATGTGTCTAATAATGTCTGCATCCTTTTTTCTGCAGTTTTCAAACAAATCCCAATGGGTGATGTTAGAGTGCACATTTGAAAAAAGGTGAAAATGTCCTGTCAAAAAGAAATACTGCTCCAAGGGTGTGTTGTACAGGCCCATGTATCATAATCGGTAATTGTGTTGGAGGCAAGAAAGTTTCAATAGATTGTCCTGGCATTATAAAGAAGACATATTTGGCTTTCTGTAAGGGCCTGTAAGTTAGTGAAGCGGAGCAGCCTTCTACGCTAAGAACATTAAGGTCAGCTGAAACATTAATTCACTCTACAGTATACATTATTCAAGCCTTACACTCGTACACAAACACGCACATACATAAGCATTTGACATTTGAGATCTGCGACTGTTTTGCCTGGACTGGCACTGATATGTACACTATGGCATTGCAGTGGGGTGAATATCCGCTTCTCTTTCCTTTCCCCTAGTAGAGCCTGATAAGCTCTGCTCCGGCTTGGCCAGATAGACAGAACGGGGGCTGAGGTTTTTTTTCTCTCTTCTTTTTTTCCTCTGCTGTGTGTCCTAGATGTCTGCACGCAGTGGCAGCACTGCGTTAATTCGCTCAGACGCTGTCACGAATACGGCTCAGCGTAGCCCGAGTCTGCAACTTGGCACGAGGGCAAAAAGGAGAGGGATGGAGAGAGAGAGAGAGAGAGAGAGAGAGAGAGAGAGAGAGAGAGAGAGAGAGAGTGTGAGTGAGAGAGTGAGTGAGTGAGAGAGAGAGAGAGAGAGAGAGAGAGAGAGAGAGAGAGAGAGTGCTTGGATGGAGGGCTGGATAGAGAAAAAAGCAGAGATAAGAGAGAGAATTAGACAAGAGATAAAAGGAGGAAAAACAACACGATGGATAGACAAGGGATAGAGCTAAAAACCAAACAGGGGCTATTTATGAAAATGAATGGCTTGGGATGTTGGTTTGTGGAATTATCGGTGACAAATCATGCGTGGGCATCAGTGTTGAATTCCATTCAGGCGACACGTGGCCGCATGCTCATGCCTATGGATCCTGGGAGAGTGACACTGTATCAGGATAAGCCTGCCTCCCTCTGCTGCATTCAAAGATGTAATCTGTACTGTATCCTGCCTATTCTGAGGCCAGGTCCTTTTCATGTAAGTCACTTCAATGGGGAACTTGCTAGCTGAAAAGCGGGCCTTCTGTTGGAAAACAAAATGTGCTTAGTTTAAAGTCAGCACTGATACGGGCAGGCAGAGGTAAGAGTAGAATAAGGATCATCAAAAGTGGTTGCTAGAGGACAGCCATAGAGAGGAGAAAATCAATTAGAGGAAGAGCGGGAGGGCGAGAGGAGAGAGAGTGGGGAGGGAGGTTTTGCATGTGTCTGTGATAGTATCATCAAGTTCAGAGCACCGAGTGCAGAGAGGAGGGGTTTAATGTGAGTGATGGACAAGAGAGGGACCATGACTCATATTCTGGTACAGATAAAGTAGCACCAGCAGCAGCAGCAGCGTGTTCGCTTGCATCCAGTGTGTGTGGACCACACAATAGACCTCTTTACTTGGCTGCACACTTCAAACTGCATTTCATAAGTAGATTACGAGCACAGACATACATACGTACTATATATTAGGAAAACGATTCAATCTGCTCTTTGCACAAAAGCTAGCGCAAGCACATCAGTCAAAATGCAAACACAATGTATGGACCGCCGTAATCCTTCCAATTCAAAACCGCTTCTTATGAGCAGAGATTAGTCACACACACACACACACACACACACACACACACACACACACACACACACACACTTAAGTAAGAGTCAGCATCTTCAAATAAAGCAATGGATATAATAGCTTGGCATGGTATCATTGCTGTGATTAATCCTTTGGCCTGCTTTTGAGCACTTGATAAATCAAATCAAGGAAACACCCACTCCCACCCACACATACACTGATGCAGGCATGCATGGAGTAATGAGAGTCTAATCAATCTTGCTCAGGCGGGGTGGCTGCAGTTTCATCCTGCAAGCAAGGCTGTGTTGCTCCTTGCACTATTCGTTCTGACAAATATGGGACATATATTGTTTACATCTACAGTGCCCTGGGGGGGCTTTTGGGATCCATATGAGTTATCCATATCCACTAAGTGCCCTGTAAAACAGGACAAATCACAGGTTAACGTTTGCTTTAAAGTGTCAACCGGTTATGTAAGACTGGAGTGGGCCTACTTCTCTCTTTCCCCTCTCAATCTTCTGATGTTAATTTCACCAGTTTATTTAACACCCAGCATCGCAGCAACATCAAAATAAATATTGCTTACTGTGAAAGTACATGGCATTGCTTATGATTCGAAAGGCCCAAACGCACTTAAAAGTGTCTGAGGCACGTGTTTTAATGTATGCTTATTGTTTTAAATGGCCAAACACGCACTTAAAGCACTTTGGTGCGCGTACTTCGACCGCGTTTCGATTTTGGAGCATCAAAATGAAAACTGCCATGGTACCGGTTTGGAGGGAGTTAAAAGGAATAAAAAGGTCAGGATTTTTCCCAAGAGTTAATTATTATTATTTATACTAATACTAAACAAAAAAGATTTTAAAAGTCAACAAGGTTTATCTATATTGAGAGGGAAGTTGTTACTTTGGACGTTACGTTTTTTTTTTGACAGGCAGCTGCCAACGGCCTCTGTAGGGTCCTAAAGACGTCTCTCGTTTACGTTCCCATGGTTACATTAGACAAGCTTGCCAGTTTGAGGAGCAGCCAGATAAACCATGGATTTGTAGACGCTCATTAACGAAGTCCAAAAACGACCTGCGATAGCTGTGAGCATAGTTAGAGAGAGGCATCGCTTGTTCCCAAGAGGCAGTTCTCTGTATACAATAAACAAGATGTCAAGGAGAGGGCAGACAAACACTCATGACCGCTGACCCGCTCTTAAACCTGTGACCGACCATGGCACAATATTGCCCTTCAAAGAGTGCAAACAATTCCCAAGGGAGTGCATGTGTCAACGCGTGTGCGTGTTCTCCCTGATGGTGTCAGTGTGACACTTTAACACATTTATTTGCAAATATGCAAGTTTTAAGCTAATTAAAAAAAAAAAAAATGTTGGCAAAATAAAATGTAAATTAGTGCCATCAAATAGTTTAATGCTAAAATAATTAGAGGACCTGACAAGGTTACATAATTAATTGAGCTACTGGTATATTTAATCAGCCAGTATGGTGATTACAGAGGGGTGACATGAACAAGGATCTCCATCTGGACTCAAAACAGGGAGATTGTGGTTATGTGCAGCCACCCCTGACTATCAGAATCATTTGATTAGAAGTTTGCCTCAGTATGCACAACTATCAGTAGAAAAGAAACAGGAACAAAAGTTTGAGTCTGATCACTGTACTGAGGATTGTCTAAGCTGTGTGTCCATGAGCATTAAGAGTGACCGAAATTAAGTCACAATCTTGAATTTTGAATACAAAATTGGAATCGTCGATACTGCCATGCCCCCGTGTCACGTCCGGTCGGCTTGTCAAGCGGAAAAAAAACACGTGTTAAAGTGCTGCGAGTCAGTCAACCTCATGTAACTTAGCGAGAGCCAGTCAAAAGATAGCCTGGCAACTGCAGATGCTGTAGACCCATCGACAGAACTTGAGTCCCCTCCTCTTTCACTGTGTGTGAAAGTGTGGAAGTATTTTGGATTTCCAGTGAGTTATGTTGACAACATTTGCGTTGTCGACAAAAAAGCCACAGTTTGCAAGCTCTGCTGTGTGTGTACCATATTCTGTGTGTTTACCATTGCACATTAGACTAGCAGCTAGCAGATAGTCCTTATGCTTATAGCTTTATCCCAACAAAACCACACGGTTGAATTTCAGCCTGCATGCACGTTTTGTAGCCTAAACAGAGCAGCTTATATTAGTTATATTAGAGAGAGCAACAAGTTAGCGGACTGCCGAGTCGCCCTCATTCTGTCTGCTGCTGTGCTGGCTCGATAGTGTTTTAAGCCCCCAACTAAGCCTTCAAGGCAACGCTGCGACCGTCGTCTTCAACCATAACCATTGCCTAATCCTAGTGGCGGCGTTGGGGCTTCAAACACAAACTCTGTGTGGTGCGAAGCATCTGCTCTCAGGATTGTCGGTAAACTTTTTTTTCTTTTTACTTTATTGACAAATTGTCAAGTTTCTAATTGACTGAAGATATGTTATTGTTACATTATGTTGTTAATAAATGTTGTAAATTTGACAATGTAATGTGGTACATTGCGAACAAAGGTTAGATATATTACATAAAATTCCAGTCTAAAAATGGCAACCTGTGCTTTTTAAAAAGAAAGAAGTAAAAATCGAGAATTGAATCGAACTGTGACCTTAGAATCGAAAATGTAATCGAATCGAGGATTTGGAGAATCGTGACACCCCTAATGAGCATGAATCCAATTATTCTGCACAGCAGCTAAAACAGGCAAGAAGGACTTCAGAATGGGGAAACAGCATGTTGGGTATGTTCTCCATGCTATTCTTATGTTCTGCCATTCTTCGTGTTTGTCATTTGTCATTCCTCATACACATGCCGGTCCTCTAAACAGGCTGTGCATGTCAGGGCACAACACGTGCACGTCGGGGCGCCTTCATTGACCCGTCAGCTTGGCCAATCAATTCTCCCTACAGGTGTTCCTTCATAGGCTCTGTCACAATTTGGTTCACGCCGGCTCGGCTTGTCTGCCTGTCTTTCTCTCTTTCTGGCTGGCCATGTGTCCATATTAGTGGTGCTAGCAAGATGATATCATGTTTCCGGCTGGCCCGCATGTCTCTTAGCCAACTCTGGCTGTCTGTTTGCTAAGGGACTGCAGGAAGTCCCAACGCAATATCCACTCAGTGCGTCTGGGCAAGCCCATTAGCTACTTTAGCCTGGACTAGAGTGGGTTGAAGAGGCTACCTCAATCTCTCTTTCTCTGTCTGCCTCTCTGCTGCACCTCTCTTATTTCCACGTACACACTCTCTCCATCTTTATCTGCCATCTCTCTGCTATCTCGTCTTCTCTCTAAACAGCTCTATATCTATGTCTTGCTTATTTACATCCCTGTGCCTCGTTCTCCCGCCGCAATTTCTTTCTCTCCCTTCCGCCCGTGATAAACCACAGTGAAAGAGAAATACTGCATGGGGAACCTGGCAGAGCAATAGATATTTATCCAGTCCTTGCAGGGCAAGATGGAGGGGATTACAAATATTATATTTGCTTGGCTGTAAACATATTTATCAGGGGATGAATTATCTGTTGGTTGCGTATGTGTCTGCAAAAACATGTTTGCCTCGACATTCTCTCCCAGCTCTGGAGTGCTGAGCAATAACAAAAAAAATATCACCTTTGACACGGTGCTAATGTCTTAACTTTAACTACCATAAAATGCTTTACCAATACAAATGTTGAGCAAACATTCATTCATTACTACTGAGGTACACTTGTTTTTAGAGTAAGTCATTCATTTGGTTTCTTCTAAAATAGCTATTTTACTATGGCCAACTATGCCAATAAACTATTAAGACAGCCCATTAACCCTAAGGTGAACACCAAAATAGCTGACATTACGAATAATTGTCCATAAAAGTGCTCCATCTTGCTGCCAATTGCACCAACAGCCTTTTTTCGGAGAATCGAGAATCAATCACTGAGGTGCTAATTACTGCCATGAGAGTGTGATGGAGGGTGGTCCTTTATGTGCTGTATATAAATCACTCAGCTGCTCTCCTCGAGGTCACAGTCTTCAGTGCAAACCTATTTTATCATATCCCAGGGAATAGAACATATAATATATATAACATACTATCCCCAAACACTACAAAATGTATTTGACTGTGTCTGCTGTTAAAAAGAGAATAAGGCAACAGTTACTACTAAAATATGTTAACGCTTGAATACTCTAAATGACTGGGGACTTCTAAACTAGTGACTCTAAAATCCTTTTATTTTATTTCTACTGTTATTCTCACTTGTTATATGTTTATGTTTATTGCATCTTATATATCTAATCAATGCTTCAGACTGATGGAATAAATGTCTTGGGACCACTTAGGTAGGGTAAGGGTAGTTTTCTTCTTGTAGGTTGTGAATGTTATTATATAATACATGTTCCTTTTATTCAAACAATATGATAGTATTCATAATGTGTATTATAAGCTAGTGTCTGGGCCCCTTTACACAAGCTTCATATAGTGCCAGGGTGTCCCATTTCACATATCTGCATTATGTCTTATGATTGTACTTGTATTTAGGGTTGGGCATCGTTTTGATTTGAACGATTCTGATTCCAATTCCGATTCTTCCTTTCGATTCCGGTTCTTATCGATTCTCGATTCCGATTCTTTGAGGGTTGGAGTTGAAACGGGTCACATGCTTATTTTACAGATAAGAGGAAACATTTATTTTGATTCAATAGTGATTTACAGTTTTACCAGGCTTTTTCAGCCACACTTTAGAGCGCCGCTTACTGTGCTCCATGGCTGCAACACAACAAGCGCCTGGCCGTTACAGAAACCAAAACTTGTGCAGTTTAAATTGGAGCCGATGATCGGACTGGAAGCCAAATTTTCCAAACGATTCCAATAAAGAAATGATTCCGTTGGAATCGTAAGTTTTGACACGATTCCAAGTTGGAACCGGTTCCCGATGCCCAATCCTACTTGCCTTTTAACTTTTAGTGAATACATTGAACCAAACTGAATAGTGGCTTCAATGAAGAGAAAAAACCTGGGTGATTGGTTCAGCCCTGTGATGTCACGTGGCGAGGGCCACATCTGAATAAGAACATGGAGCGGTTGAAAGGTGTTCTTGTGTCTCCGCACCTGCTGTGATGGAGACTATAATGAGCTCGGAGTGAAGTCGCTAAACAGCAGCGAGGGCCGGTGAGCAACCCATTACTTAACCTCATGATGTCACAGTAGGTCGCGTCTAACACGATTCATGACCTCTTCAGGAAATGTTCGTTCTGTCTAATCTCGGGAGGTTCACTGTCTCCATGGAGACGTCCAAACTAATTGGCTGTGGGATCAAGATGTAAATACTCTTTTACAGCCACATTCATGGAGTAACAGTAAAAGCCCTTTCAAAAGAAGAAATGAGTGAATTTAAAAAAGAGTTGAATGACAAAAAACAAAAAAGGAATTAAATATCAATTCAATTCCAGCTCATCGGATTATTCATTTGCATCAAGCATGAGGCTATAATCAGTAGGGGTTTGTCCAAATGAATAGTCATTTGATGGATAATTATGAGATGTGTTCAACTACTTCCTGTTGGAGCCATAGCCATAATTAGAAGAGCTAGAGAGCATAAATATAATTAATAAGCCAAGGCTGGAGTGACAGAGGAGAGGGGAAAAAGCAAAGCACAGAGTTTCTGGAGGATGAGTTTGCGAGGACAGACTTTGCCTGGTTAATTTGCAGAGCATGCAGATTTTGGGAAGAAAAAAAATAAACAGTGAAGTTCTGGAGAGGGAAGAGATATGTTTATCTATATGTTGCGAAAGAAAAGACGTATGAGCAAAGAGAGAAAGTCAGGGAGAGGAAGGGAAACGTGAGGCTATGAGCTGAGCTGGCATAAAAGAGAGATAAAGGTCAGGATGAGAGGAAAATGGAGGAGAGGAGGCATTGCAATGTCACTGTCACCTCATTAACGTTTTCAACTTTGTTTTTTTGTCCACTTTTGTTTTATTTTATTCTCTCCCTCTGCTTCCCCTTTCCTTTCCTTTTTGGCGGGCTGAAAAACGGCCCTGTCTTCTACAAGATAAAATGCCTAAGCTTGCGAGTCCCAAAACAGGGACAGAGAAGGCAAAAACCTGAAATAACCACATCATTAAGCCCCCAAAACAGCCACTGCTTCAGAGCATAAACAGGGAGCAGCAAGAAAAGTAGAAAGAGGGCTAGGGAAGTCGAGTGAGAAGGAGCAGGATGAAGAGAGAATAAAGACGAGCAAGGAAATGTTTTCAAATGAGAACCCAGCTTGGCGTCTCTTTGTCTGAGACACGGAGGAAAACACAAAGTCCACAGGAATCTCTCGCTCAACCATCTTACTCCCTCCTTCGTCACTGTACTCTTTTTTTCATTTAATTCTTCACCCATTATGAATCGCCACAGGGCGATATCATTTATGTCTACCAGTGTGCTGTATAATGCGTGCACGCACACACACACACACACACACACACACACACACACACACACACACACACAATCAAGGTAGACAGCAACACAAAGAGCATAATGCTCCTGGTTCATTGGAATAATTCATATACCTGCTACATGTGGGGCAAGTTATTATGCAGCCACCGCACCTGGCCCAATACATTTTACAGGAGACTGAGAGGTCAAATACATTTTTCATAACTTCAGCTGTGACAACACAACCCGTTCCAGTATGTTGCCATGCTATCTCCACAGGCTACTGAATCCACTGAGAAGGAAAATGAATACTTTGGCATTTTGAGTTTGCAGTTATTTCTCTGTATACTCTGGGGTAACAGTGACAATGTCACAGTTTGCATGTTCCACTGGTAGCTAAAGAGGTTTAGTGCAGTTGTCGGTGTTTTCGCTGTTCCCCAAGTTGACAAAAATACCCGATGAGGCAGCGATAGTGCAATATAAAGATCTTTATTTCAAAAACAAAGACCTGAATTAGATGATCTCATCCTTATCCAGTCCCACCTTCTTAGTTCTAGCCACCAATATCTGAGTTTTCTCTAAGTCATGTGTCCCCCCTCCTTTCTCGGGGCTAGGGCCAGTTATTGCAACACAATAATGGAAATAACCTCAGTTTTTAATGCTACTAAATAAGGACTGGACAGTCTGGGCCTGGCTGTGTCTCAATCAAAGACTCTGTTTACTACATTCCAGCAGATACAGCAGTTTATTGCACAATGCTTAGAGTACAGTTAATGCAATGGTTATGTGTTTAACTAGAACATATGTACTAGGGATTTCTACCACACAGTCACTTGTGGCTAAAACTTTATTTTCTCTGGTTGGTTGGTTGGGGATATTTTCACGAGGTCAAATTAGTAGTATAAAAAAATGAAGGAGAGGAAACACATTATAAATGCATAAATGAAATGCAATTTGTTCTACATAGCACTTGCACCAATAACAGGACTAAGGGCCCTTATTTTAATCACACAAGTGCAAAGTTGTGGGTCTTGGGCACAAGATGTGGGCTTCTCCAAGCACACCTGCTATTTTGGTTCATGTATGTGTAGCGGTGCAAAGTGCTTAATGGCTAGGTGAAGGTAAATATATATTGGAGGGTGTGTTGATTAATAAATATGCTCTCAGCCAGTCCCACCACATACACTCTAAAACTGCTAAGCCAATCACAGTGACAAATGACGGCAATAGCTCAACAACAAAAATCGGCTTCTCCAGAAAAATTGCGGGCTCTGCGCTGGGCACCAGAATACCACACAGACGGACAAAGCCTATTCCAAGGTTAGGAAAAAGTGCAGATTGTTATGCCGCCACGAAAATAGGGCCCTAAAGCCTTGTTTCCACCAAGCAGTACGGTTCAGTTCAGTTCTTTACACATTAGATTGGTTATTTTTGTGTTTCCTTTGTCAAAGGTTGTGGATGGTACCAACAGAACTGCTCTATTCCTTCACCTTTTTCTCGCTCTGTTGAGGTACCTAGCACACTGATCCCATACTAAGAGCGGAGCTAGAAACACTGCAGTCTGTGATTGGTGCAGACGTTCCTCTGCATACTTGTAAAAGATGGATGTGGCAAAGAGGAATAAAAAGGTTTTTCAGCTCTTTTTTCCATGCATGGCTGATGCGACTTAAGAGTCTACAGCTGTGAGGCTGCACTGTGGCACAGTGGTGCTTTGAGCTAGCATGCTTATGAAGACAATGCTAGCACAGTAATGTTTAGCAGGTATAATGTTCACCACCCATGTTCACGTTTAGCATGTAAGAACGCTAACAATTGGTCATAAACCAGAGTATTGGATGAATTGAATTTTTTACCTGATGATTGCGCTAAATGGAGAGTTAGTTATTTTTGTTAATTGCAGTTATTACAGTCCAACCTGACGGGGACATGACACGGACATGAATGCCTTAACTAAATTCATGACAATCCATCCAATAGCTGTTGAGATATTTCAGTCTGAACTAAAGTGATGGACAGACCAACGTTGCCATCCATACAGCCATTCTGCTGATGGGACAGAGAATATGACTACAACATCAATAAGTCAACATGTTTCCAGTGCACATTAGTAATGGTGGAGTAGTGCTCCCATCTAACATGAGATGCCTGGAGTGAACACATAATACATTTATAGAAATATTTACCACACCATAGTCTTTTAAAGCACTTTGATCCAAAGACTTCAATAGATACTTTAATATAATATTTTTTTATTTTATGTTTGTCTTGTTTTCAACTATTATTCCAGCAAGAAGCCATTCTTCGGTTAAACTAAGCGCCAGTATTGCCATTCTTGCCTCACACTGTGTCAAGGGCCCGAGGAAGGAAAACAGAAGAATCAAACTCAAAATGTCAATTCTTTGATAACTTGAGAGAAAAGAAGGATTTGACGCAGCCTGTATTCAAATCACAGAGCCGAGGCTTATCTCAAAGAAAAATACGACAGTATCTTTGCCTCCCTTTCCTCTCTCCCCCCATTTTAACCTTCTCAAGATGTACTGTACGAGTCCATTCTATGTGGAAGATGGTATTGCCAAAGCGACTCTCTTCAAGGTGATCCCGCATCAAATGACTGACACACACACACAGGCAAACGGCACACACACTCTCTCTTTTATTCTCCTTAAGTGCTAAGGGCAAAGCTTCAAAGCAGGTCAAACCACTCTCGCAGCTGTTATTCAGTTGACTCATTCACTTTTGTACAATTTTGCTCAATTGGTAGCAATTTAGACACACTTTTTTTTTACTTTCACTTGTAGTGCACCTTCTGTCTATATATTCCATGCACGCAATATGAAGCATGATACACATGATTTGGATTTGCCAAATAATATCTTTTTGCCTACATTATATATTGAGGAAATACTCCTCTGTGGGTGCTTCAAATGATGGATTGTTATATGGCATGGTCATGACTGGCAACAGAGATATTTTTGTCGAACTTAAATGCTGAATAATTGATTGATGAAGCAACTTGACTTCAAGCTACCACAGGTAGCATGCAGTATACTGAATATTGTTTATGTCAATTTCGGTTATATTCATAAACAAACAACCAAAAACACACATCCCTAAGCAAATGTACTGATACTATATATACTATATGATGATAAAATGAAACCAGAGAATTTGGCGTGCAGTGTGTCAGATCACACTTCAAACATCTAAGAAATTATGGAAATAGTTTAATGAAATTAAATGTATGCAGTAGCTTTTTTTTCTGTTTGACTAATAATTATAAAATTAAATAAAAATAATACAAAAATAAATTGTTATTGGATATTCATGCCTATGGCGGCCTGAACACATTCCCCTATTTATGAATACCTCCGCTCTGTTTTGCCCTAACAGAGAGGATCATTCCTTGTCACTGCCTCTTATTAAGAGTTTACATACACAGAGGGTGTACAGTAAGTCCCGAGTGTGTGTTGTGTGTGTGTCTGTTAGGGTGGGTGAATGTATACCTAAAGTATGTACACATGTATCATGCATCTGTGTGTTGAGGTGTGTGTGCACATACTGTAGAAGCTTGCATTAGCATGTATCCGTTGTGTCTGTATGTTTTCCTCCAAGGTCTCCTCTGAATCTGTAATTACACTCGTGCCTAAAAAAACCAGGGTCAGTCTGATGCTGCTGAATTGTTAATGGGCAACGCACACACACACACACACACACACACACACACACAATAACAAGCCTTCTAATCTCCTGATTTTATCCTTGCTCTTATCTCGCTCTGTACTGAGTAACCGTTTCCTGCATGCAAATTTACACACAGTCAACCGAAACCAATCTGAACTGATATACAGTTATAAAACTCTGTGCCTATTATCAGGCATACTGTACAGGAATGTGGCAGATGGCAGAGGAGCTTCTAGTATTTTTAATATGTGGATAAAATATAAGATATTTTATCTACCAAGCAGATTTACGAGTTTAGAACACACATTTTAAATTAATCAAATATAAATAATGTTATATGTGTAGCAAACGGGATAAACATACTCCCAAATTCCTGTAGGCAATTCAAATTCAGAGTTAAATAAAGATACAGGAACCTGTAACAGCATAAATCAATCAGCATATTGCTTCCTGATACACAGGAGCATGCATCATACCTAGGGCTTTTTAAATGGCTGCCACCCAGTCCCTGCCCAGACTCTGGCACTTTGTATGGTTTGCACATTCCACATTAGTAATGCAGATCCTCTCTCACCCTCTCCCTCTCTGCCTGTCAGGCTCATCTGCTCCAATAGCCCTCAATGTGCTAAAAATGAGCCCTCGGTGTGTTAAAAGGAGTCAAGCACAGACCTGGCTCAAATTTATTTTTCAAACAGATTTGATCCCCTCGCAGGAATTGACTGATCCAGAGTGACACAAAGGCACAGACATTGTCACAGGCATTGTCTCAAATGCTGCAAACGCAGAATAAAGCAAAGGCTCCTTGAATTATTATAACCGACAAGTATTGCAACAATATGATAAGCCAGCTCCTACAATTGTGACCCTTGGTTTACATGTGGTATTTTGTATATTGTAGATCATTACATTTTCTTATAAATGATTTTGCTGTCACTTTTCATCATGAGGCCATGGCGTATTTAAAAATGGATGTGTTTCAAATGCTAAAAGAACTATGGGTAGTAAAGACCATGTAATCTAAGTGAATTAGGGTAATTTACTTTCATTTACTTAATTATAATATATATATATATATATATATATATATATATATATATATATATATATATGACATTAATTACAGAGGTCAACAAGTTATATTAACTACATGCTTCTAACTGTACTCTGTATACAGCCATTCACTAAAGGACAAGTAATTACAGAGCAGCAGCAAAAGATGTTAAAAACAAACCCTAAAAGATGCATAAATTATTTAAATAACAGTCACTTAATGATTGCCATTGCAATATAAAAGCTGTGAAAGCATGTACTTTGTACCGTTTAAGAAATTAGAAATTAAAGATCTGTCTCCTGATGTCTGTGTAGCAGATAATGGTGCCAATAGATCACATTAAGTACCAATAAAACAAAAGTCAATATTGAAAAGACATTTGACCACCAGTGCTCATTCCCCTTGCTGGATGTGTACATTCAGTTGCTGAGATTAAAAGCTTGCACAGCTGTTAGAAGAGATAATAGATGCATGAAATCCTTCATGGCGTTGTTAAATTTGAGTCAACTTCAAAAAGGCCAGATGCCAGAGTGCACGTAGTCTTACAGAGCCTGAACATGCACTGTCCGAGGACAAACCACTTAATAAAAGTGGGGACTGGTAGCAGACTTTTTCAAAGATGAGGAGAACCATCGTCCAGTTTTCACTGTCTATCAATCCTCAATTACACAAGCTTTAAACCAGGTGGGATCATGCTATTTCAGAGTCGCCGCTTACTGCTCAGCTGATAAGAGTAGAGTCACTGTGGGTGTTTTGCATGTCAGTGCCTTTAACTGACAATTAAACCAATAATCTCATAAACGATACACAGCTCCATGATGCAGAGCTGCTGTCAACTATCGTTATCTCGTGGTGCTGCGCTGGAGTGAGAGGGAGCACATGAAAGAAAGACAAAAGACAGAGGGACAGTGGGAGGTAGGAAATGAGCGGGTCAGTTAAAGAGAGAGAAAAAGGTGGCTACAGATGGCTCCTACGCACACTGATCATTCATGATGATAAATGGACAGAGCGAAGGGGAAAAAGCCAGAAGGGGGAGGAGGGTGAGAAAGGTGGTGACGGGACTCACCGTGGCCGGCTCGTAGTGAGGCCGGGGAGCGGTATATGGCCACAGGTGGCTGGTGGTGCCTGGGCCCCTGAGGGCTCTGCGGGTGATCGGGCCGGGGCAGGGCAGGGGGCACGGGGACTCTGGGGGTAGGGGACAGGAGATGGAGGTCTGAGGATGAGCCCCAGGCAGAGCCCAGCACCATCCATCCCACTGTCAGAAGCAACATCCAGAACAGCTGGCTATCCATGGGCTTTCCTTTGGGGAGCATGGCTCACGCCCCCCCCACCCTACTGGATATTTAAAAGAGAGTAAAGCAGATGTGCGAGGATCTCAGAAAAAGTGACCTTCCCGTAGCCAGGGTGCAGCGACAAACTCCATAGCAGAAAATCAACACCGGCTCCTTGTTGATGTAGGATCCAGCAGTTCCCTCCAGACAAAACGCAGCTCAGGCTTGTCTCTTGGACTCCACTCGTCAGAAGGCAGCAGATCCCCCGCTGTTCTTCGTTTGCTCACTGGCTCTTTGAACCCAAAATCCAATATGTCTTTACTTTCTGTTCTCTGCAGGATCACCCTTTGGCTGCTCCTTTGATGACCACGTAGCGTGCTTGTGTGTGTGAGAGTGCGGGCAACGAGCGAGATTGTGCATGCACGCTTTTTCCAGGCGACACCTGGAATGTGTCCCTGTGCGCCGCTTCTTCACCTGCGGGCGCAGAGTGAGTGACAGGAGGGGGAACAACCTGTGCTGCAGCCTTCTGCCCCGGTCGCTCCTCTTAGTTCTGCTCTGCACAGCTCCGCTCTGTCAAGCCACAGATAATGCACACAGCCTTGGCTATGAGAACGAGGAGGAGGGAGAGACGGAGGGAGGGAACGACAGAGAGACGGAGGAGCTCCACACACTCCGGCGCGGACAAACTGTCAGATTTCTGTCTCTCTATCGTTTCGGCAGAAACACACTCCCTTCTCCCTCACAGTTCAGCTACAGAATGTCAACGCAGAGTGAAAATCCTGACTCGTGCTTTATCTCCGTCTTTAAGTTTGGATCCAATATTTGTCAGACTTTTTTCTCCCTCTTTCTCCGTTTCTTTTTTTTCTGTCTCACATCCCTGGAGAAGTGAAGTGGTCTGGCTTGTTAACCCAGGGAGACCCAGGCTGATAGCTCTTTGTATTACTCCACAGGAGAAATAGACAGATTTGCAGACAGATAAAGAAAGAAAAAAGCCAGGGAGAAAGAATGGGATGAGAAAATGAGAAACTGCTGGGAGGGAGAGATATGGGTTGGGGGGGGTTGGGTTGGGGTGTGTGAGCGAGGCGGGGAGAGCGGGAGAAAGCGAGAACGGAGGCGAGAGAGAGAGAGAGAGAGAGAGAGAGAGAGAGAGAGAGAGAGAGAAAGAAGAGAGGATGGGAGCGGGCTCAGGTGAAACTAAGCGAAGATGATGGGACGGAGGAAGGGAGGCAGAGGAGCGGAGGGGAGGGGAAGGGGGAGGAGCGGCAAGTGGGCCAGCCTATGCAAATCCTCCCTGAGCAGCGAGCAAATCAGGGAGGCAGGCAGCCACTGCAGAGGAGTGGGCTGCCTTTAGTCACAGGGAGAGGAGATGTGAGGGAGGGAAGAGAGGAGAGAGGGAGGGTAAAAATTGAAAGGGATGGATAATAGCAGTGCTACAACAGTGTCTGGTATTCCTGGAATCACATTTTCAAAACCAGCTCGGGGGTAACGTGGTGTCACTTTCCCTGCAACAGCATGTGACCTCCTCTCCCTCTATGTTTTGATGGTTCTGAAAGCCTATTGAAGCCAAACCACTGAACTAAAACAACTGAGAAAAAAAGCCATGAATTATGCACACGGCAACAGATTTAGTGAATTTCAAAAGGGTGATCTCTCTCCCCAACTCACATAGAAATGACACAAGAAAGGCTTCCAGTCCCTGTCCTGTCAATCTTTGAGTTTTCTAAAGGGGGAGTTGTCTGCAGGCGTTGGGAGAAATGAACACTCAAAGTCAAATTGCAGTTTAATCATGTTGCATCCCGGAACGTAATTTGATTTGACACGAGTGTTCAGTATTTGGCTGCTGACCTTCTGAATCAACACTGAGATATTCCAAAATGAATCCATGTACACAGAGTGGTAGTCGCACCATTGTGCTGTAAGTGAGGCGAAACTTCCCAAATGTAGGCCTACTGTATGACTCATTGGGGACTTCACCAGCTCCAGCTTTACTCTGTTTCTTTGCATTTGTCAGGATGTCCCTTCCTGTTTTTCATTTAGAAGGAGTCTTTATCTGAGACACCCGGGGGCGCAATTATTGCACTGCTTGTTGTGAGCAAAGCACACACAGATAATGTTTCATGGGCAAATGAACGACAGAGGAGGGAGGACATTCTGACAACCATTGATCCATGTAAAAAGAAGGCAGCGGTTGGGAGTCTATTTACGCCACAGAATAAATATCATTACCAAAATAAAAGGATTATGGTGTAAATATCTATATTATTACTCTACTCATAATACTAAGAATAACACTCAGACTAGAAGAGGTCAGTTCACCATTATGACAAACAAAAAAAAGAAATCACACTTTCCTCTGTGGTATCTAGACGTTTTTATTTTTCCAGGTTATGAAATATCAGCTTTCACCCCAATATAATTAAGGTGAATGGAATTTTATTTGTTTTACTAACTAACTAAAATAAAAAAAATCAAGAGAAACAGCGTTCTCTATACGCTAGGTAACCCACAGATCCCGCTGTCAACAATTTTCTCTATTTCTTTACCAGAAAGTACTTCCACGATGTTCAAACTAGCTGCATGGCTAGATATCATGAGCGTTAAGTATGAAAATATGCTTTGAAGATGGATCAGGTTTTTTAGTAGCTCATTTTCGTTTTGCACGCTTTTTCATTTCATTTCTATATTATAGTTTTTTTTTTTTTACTTTAAATATTTTAGGGAAAATATCTTAGTTAACATCTGATCTGTGTATTCTTGCAGTTACAGATTCAACAGTGACAGATTTCATATTTGATGCTACTGAATATATTGTTAAATATGCATGATTAAATAGCCAACATTCAAAGTTTAAATATATAACTAGTTATTATTTATTAAGAGTTCAACATTCAAAAAGCTCAGCTAATCTGCTCCATCAAAGGTGACGTCATTACATTTTGATTCGAATGGTGCTAAATTCTGATCAATGGCGGGAAGTATGTGATGAAATATTTTCCTAACTAAGCCCGCCCACTTCAAACCAGTGAGAAAAGCACAGAAGAAAAAAAACAAACTCAAATACAAAAAGCTCTAATGTGAAACAATCGAAACTGTTCTAACCTTGGAAGAAAACTGCAGGACCCTATCACTCCAATATCACTATGAAGCTGTTTGTGAAAATCAGTTCTAAAGCTCTTTAACATTTTATGACATTGCAGATGAACACCAGATTTAATAGTCTTTTTTTATACGCATCTTTACTTACCCCAGCTATATTTTTCTCGAGGTGTACTTTTGATTGTGAACTGGTGGTGCAGAGCAGATTGAGATTCAACACGACTACATCCTTACATACCTTTGTTAAACACTGTATAACGCCATGAGAGCACTGTCTGGGCTAAATATATCATACCAATGAAAATTGAATTTGCGTGCAATTTTACTGAGGATCATCAACTGACTACTGTTTGATTAGTACACTCTTTCATTTTTACTCTGAAGACGCTGCTCAAGTCAAAGTTTGCATGTCTGCTCTCAGGGTACTGTCATTCTCATGCTGAGAGTCTGATCTTTTATGTAGAGAACCTAACTGAAGCTGACAAGCCAAACAAAAGAGATATGTCACCTTTGACATTTCATCCAAATGACCTGGCCATGTCAATCTTTTTGATGACAGATGCCGAAACATTTCATCATTTTCTAATTAAAAAAACAAGAAATCTAGCTATCCTGCGGAACACGTTAAGCGTTTTTACCAATTTAAATTTGTGACTTGCACCTTAATGAAAAACTGAAACCTTCCATCCATCCCTCCATTTAAGAACATATGCAAATCATCCTCTCCCAGTTCCAATTAATACCTACAAATGACTGCCTCCTCTAATGGAGTGATAGTCTTACACATTTACTGACAGAAATCACACTGCTGAGGTTATAATACTGCTATATCTCTGAAGTCTAACTGCAACTTGATCGAGTGCCTTAATCTTAGTAACAACGTGGCATGATTTTTCTATTTGAAGTGTGTCTTTGCTTAGTACAGCCTCTTAAGTTCATTTCACAAACACCCTCCGGGCTTAATGCTGGGTAATAAGCTGCACTACTTATGTCTAAAATGATATATATATATATATATATATATATATATATATATATATATATATATATA
This sequence comes from Sander vitreus, assembly GCF_031162955.1. Lineage (NCBI taxonomy): Eukaryota > Metazoa > Chordata > Actinopteri > Perciformes > Percidae > Sander > Sander vitreus. The sequence continues at coordinate 20,929,965 of NC_135872.1, read as the reverse complement.
TATATATATATATATAGATATGACATATTTCTCTTTCATAAAGAATATGACCAAGCATCAGCTGGGAATGGCTCACAACGTTTAGAAAGCATTCTCAAAAAGAAAAATGGATTACGCGATTACGTTTATGAATAAAACACATCTAGCTGTGGACAACTTTGAAGAAAAAACATTCACAGATTTGAATTTCCTCTCTACACTTCTACACATGCACCATGTTTAGAAAAAAGCAATATGTCACCTTGATCATTACCCTCCCTCCCCTAAAGCTAAAGTGGACCATAGAGAAAGTAGTTATTCGCTTTACAGCGCAGTACAAGAGTGTGCATTTGATCCGCAATCTTGTTGAAACGACCCATCAGGCTGCTCAGCCTTTCAACAGGGAATCACGCTATAGATGGAGGCTCTCTCTTGTGCCGGCCGCTCAGCAACCGGGCTTCTTCATCCTCATTTGCATACATACACTCATGCATAAGCAAACAAGCCACCTGTACAGCGCGCACCTGATCTTCTGGTGCGGAGCCACACCTGATGCACAAGTCTGAAATGCTGCGTCTTTTGCTCCAAACTAGTCAACCAATGAGAATCTTGGGAGTGTGGAGTCTCACGCTGACTCAGTAATGAACCCTCATCAGGATCAGGGCTAATTAGTGTTTTACATTCTGATTTCTCTGTGGTGTCTCTCTATGACAAATGAAGTCTGTTCTGCCTGCCCTACACACAGGCAAATGGAGCGCAACACATCTTAATGTCACAGAAGAGTGGGGACACAGAGGAAAGGAGGATTAAAACACTTAACTCTATTAACCTCAACTCCTGCTTCACACAGTAGATAAAAACTACCAATCTAAAACAAGACATTCACCTTTTTTTATGTATGATGAATGGCAACCTAAGCTGACACAGTAATGGCTGTGCTGAACGCAAAACTTGGTAGAGATCATTGGTAGGGCTGAACAGTTATTTTAGTTATCAATTAAGTTGTTAATTTTATTTATCAATTCATTGATAAATAAAATGAATAAATCAATCAATCTAATCTATATATACTAGGGCTGAACGAAAATAATCTAATTGCGATTTTTTTCAAAAATATTGCGATTGCGATTCAATAAGCTCTTTGTCTTATTTATTATTCAACAAAGACAAGCAATAAATCATTGTATAGTATGAACAACACAAGATTAGACAGATTAAACAAACTGTTCTTTCCTGGAGGCCAGGCCTGGATGTGATGATGAAATCAGGCGATGCATGAATTTATATGAATGACATCTTTTATTTAACTACTTCAGTCACAGTAGTATATTGAGCACTGACCAAGCCTGGTGTAAACATTCATATGAAAGTCAGAAACAAATCACACAAACTAAAGTGCAGATTGCAGAAATATAAAAAACTAATATGTAGCTTTACCACACTTAGTAGTATTTACATTTAATTATCATTTACTGTAATAAACATATGTAAACATGTGAATTGCACTTTTTAAACACTGTCTTTGAACTTTACTAGCCAGTTAAAGAAGTAAAAATATAGTATATACAGTATATACAACGGTGTATTTTTTTTTTTACAGCGCACACAGAGGAGCTGCCTCCAGCCCCTCCCTCCCCTCATGAAGTTGCGTGCTGCGTGCATGACAGCGTCAACATTGCACTCACACTCAGAGACAGAGAGGCTATCGTTACGTTAGCAGTAGCATGCTGCTGCTGGTCTTGCCGTGAATTAACTGTACTAATAAAACCGTTGAAACAACGCAGCCACGCTGCTGTGAAAGCTCCCAGAACGTCATTTATCAGAGTCTGGTTGTTACCCCTCCCCGCAGCAATTTCCTTTATAACAGAGCTAGCTAACTGGAGCTAACCGCTCATCAGAGCTAATCGTTGCTAACCGAGCCTTCAGTTCTGCGTGCCTATATCCATTAAACTGCATGTATGGACTTGAGCCCGAATAAAACCCTTCATTTTATTAAAATGGCTGTAAAAGTTTTAAACTACAGCTCAGAGTTGTTTGAATGACAGAAATCTGCTCAAGGTATGGCGTAGCGTTAGCGTGCTAAGTTGATGCTTTCTCTGCGGGTGCAGACTGATTTGCTCTTGCGAGTCACGTGACCAAATCGTAGCCTTAGGAAATCGCGTCTTAACATATCGCAATATTATCGCAAATGCAATTAATCGTTCAGCCCTAATATATATCTATCTCAATTACGAAACAAACCACTTGCTCGATTATCATCAAACTTGGTGAAAGGGTGTAGCATGGGCCAAGGAACCCATCAAAGGTCCCATATTGTAAAAAGCGAGATTTCCATGTCCTTTTTTATTATAAAGCAGGTCTAGGTGCTATATAAATACTGTAAAACTATCAAAACGCTCAATCCACAGAGAAATTCACACAGCCCGTATTCAGAAACAGTTCCTTTAAACGCGCCGTTAGGACTTCCGTAAACTTGTTATATATATATATCTATCTCAGGGCTCCAGACTGCGACCAAATGGTCACATTTTGCGGCCAAAATTTGAGTGTGTGCGACTGAATTTTACATCCAGTCGCACATGTGCGACCAGTAAATTTTCCCCCTTTTTTACACGTTAAACGTCGAAATTTCGGTACCTGAGAGCGCGCAAGCTCAAGCTTATCTGTCCTCTCTGAAAATTGACAGAGAGCGGAGCTCTGACACAAACACACACACTCGCATAGCTGCGGACGGTGCAAACTACGTCGGCTCTGCAGTTTTGTCACAGTGAGTCACGGAAATGCCGATAAAGTGGTTTCAAGTGTGGTTACAGTTTTTCAAAACTTCACGCAGACAGCGTTTGCTGCGATATGATATTAATGGAGAGCCGAAAGCGGTCGCGGTGCTGTTGACGTTACACTTCCTAAGCAGGCACAACAGTGGTTTCTGTGCCCTGGTGATTGACTGACAGGCTGAGGTTGTAAGGAAAGGCAACTTTATTTCTACAGCACCTTTCTGCAACAAGGCAAAAAAAGTGCTTTACATGAAACATTAAAGAGGCAGATTAAAAACGGTCATGAAAATAAAACAGGCTAAAAAAGAATATACAAATACAAGAATAAAAGTTACAGTGAGTAAGAAATTAATAATTATTCAAATTAATAAGTTGTAGGGATGGGTTTGGGAGGAGGAGGATTTTGTTTAATTAATACAACTGAAATAATTGTTTTGTAATTATAGAGGGAAAGTACCAAAAAAAAAAGGTACCGTTGGGTAACGGAACCGAATTTCAGGTATCGGTACCAATATTGGTTCAGTAGTAGCCTAAACAATGCATTGTTTAATTTTAAGTTGAATTCATTGTAATTGTAGACTAGAGCTGGTGTGTGTGTGATAGATAGATATATAGTTTTTCATGACAACGATGGTGCTGTCAGTTAACCTATGTTTAACTGACAGCACCAATTTGAAACAGCACATTGTAATTTCTGCATCTATTATCAAAGTATTTATTAGTAATACAGTGGAAATTAGTAGAAATGTGAATATTTGGTTAGCATGTTGATTTACGGTGTGTGCTCCTAAATTTTCTGGTTGCGCCCCTAAAATTTTCAGTTGGGGGCCACTGTGGGCTACTGAAAAAAGTTAGTCTGGAGCCCTGTATATGTAGAAAGTGCCACTACAGAGCCGTTACAGTCATTCCCCGGCTGCATTGATGGTGCAGAGATTGTCCTGGAGATGAAGCTGGAGGGAAGGCATTGGGGTCATTAGTATCCCCTTGGGAATACCTTTTTCATAGCAATTTGCAAGTCATATAATAGAATATCTAGTTTGCAATCCTGACCTTTTTAGCCTGACAGTCCATAAAGCAGCTATAATCAATAGTTTTTTATAATAACAATGTATAAAATGACAGTGTAACAATGCAAAAGGGCTCGCTTGTAGTAGGCAATTATCACATATGCTGTATATGGGAGTATTATAGCGAGTTTTAGTTTATCGTTTAGCGGTCTGGCCCACAACTTCACTGTTTTGGTTCACTCTCACCGCTCTCATAGTGCTGTTTGAAGTTGCAGCAGGCAGCTGTTAGTACAAAAAGGCTCCTAAAACCCACTGTACACTACCTGCTCAGCACCAAACAGTGGCCAGACAGTTTGTGACTAGATGGTGAATCTAATGGAGCATTTAGCAGCTAAATAGCCAGACAGAGTGAATACTGGACATTTATCAAGGGTGGCCAAAAACACAACTTGTTGAAAAAAGCTGATAGGAAGTGTCAAGTCACCAACAGTATAAAAAGAATCAATAGTAAACTTGAAAGGTTCTTCCATGACGTTGAAATAGTAGCTTGACAAAAAAATTCTTAACTTAAGGTCTAGAAGAAATCTAGTAAGTGGACCTTGATTAAAAGCAATAATATGGTGGGGACGTTTTGATGGTTCAATTCCTAAACACAGCCGAGAAGAGAGTCTGACTCAGACTGTTGTGTGTTGGGCCAACTCACGTCTGATCTGACACGACTAAGACAAACTTGAAAGCCATTCATGGCAAAACGCAAACGGTCCTCTCCTCCCACGTACACATACTGTGGACTCATACCCTGCCCATGGCTAAAGTGCAGTAATCTATCCGCTGCACTGCAGCCTAACACGCTTAATAATGGATGAATCATAAAATCAAAACTGACAAACAGCAATTGAAACGTGGCCGTTTGTTTGAAAGATTAAAAATGCAGTAACACCCGTATAACTTATGAATGAAGCCTCAAACCTAAATTGGAGGGCAACAACTCAGGCTGAGCTTAGCTGAAGTGAGCCAAACCAAATCAAAAAATACAAATGCCCAAAATGCCAACAAAGAATAAACCCATAAAGACATACACATTTGTAATATTTCTGTTAGAAATAAACATTAGGAAGTCGTCGTTCCGACATTCAATTGTGCAATTGTACCTGACCATTGTGCAGATATTTCACAAATGCAGATGGAATTTATTAACAATAAATGACTAAACTGTACAAATCTCTATTTTGGTTTTCACATAAGATGTGAATCAAGATAAGATCTACATCACAGTGCGTTCCCTTGGGTGAGGCACTGGGAACAATAAAATCCCCAGTGCCTGTATTGTTTCTACAGAACAGACAATTATTCTGCACATACAGATTTCCGTCTCACCTTTTATTTGTCACAAATAAAGATCCGTGTGAGGGATTAGGCTTTTATTGGAAAAGAGTTCTGTGCAGGGATATAAGTTACAGCCTACATTTTTTAGATCGTCTTTGGTGAGGAGATTCAGATAGCTTACTATGTCACGAAGAAGATGAAATGAAGGCTATGAACAAAATAAATGATTCTGAAACTACCGAAAAAAGAAGTAACATTCTGGAATATCAGAGCCTTCCAGCATTATCAGTAGTCTGTGGAAACTGGATCCATCTGGTGTTAAAACATGACTAAATGAGGGCTATTTTCCTATCAATCTGAAGTAAAAATAAGGCGGAACACAAGCCATTACACAAGTACAATGCATGGGTGCCTTTTGGTTAGAGAGATCCTTCAACTGTACAACCTGAAATTAACCCATGTGTTGGGAGAGCACCAACTCTGCTGAAGTACCATTGAGCAATTAAGACTTTGAATCTATACCAGGTCTGGGAAAGCTTTCTTCGCCGGATTGGAGAAAGTGAAAAGAGAATTTCTCTACAGGGAACAATGAACTTACCACTCGCACAAAACCCTTCCTTGGTGGGAAACAGCTGCAGCCTCCAGGGTCAGCAGCATGTGACATCTGTCAGCCACACCGCAAGCAACTACTGAGTGCCACACAGCAATACAGGGTGTTTAAGAATTCTAGAATAGGATGTAATATAAAGTTCTTTTGATATTGGCGGTATTTTGGAACTGACTTTCCACACAGTCAATCTGCACAAGTAAGCAGGCACCATACTGGACACAAAGGCCAACCCCAGCACAAAGGCATAGCCTTGCCTATAGATATTACTTTAAAAAATAGCAGCTGTAAATTGATTTGGTCTGCCTTGGCAAAAAAACAAGTAAACTACTTTAATTTTGTGCAACAAAGCTATCGAACAGAGCTCCAAGTGTACCCTTGTGAAAACAAAGCCCCCCCAAAGAGTAGATAACTGTTCTCAATGGGGTTGCAAGGATTTGGCCAACTCTTTGCTAGAATGCAATCTCTCATCCAGCCCTCTGTATATGAATGGAAAAAGGCAGACGAAGAACTGTTTTGTTCTAATCCCTCGCTGTAACATTTCACAAAACAGTTCATATTACCGTTTTCAAATGAGCATTTGCCAGGTTTAAAGCTGTAAAAAACTGTTCTTGAGTGAAACCTATACAAATACTCGGTATTTCAGCAGCAAATATAGATCTCATGATATCACACGCTGCACCTACAGCCTGTCATGCATTTGCCCAGAGATAGGTGACAAGGCGATATAATCATGTGGCATTTTTTGTGATGCAATGTCTCTAAACCTATCCCACTAAAGGTCCCTGAGATTAATATATATTCTACACACATACCTACATACACCCAGGAAGTGTTTTTTTGCAGAATTATTGTGTTGGATTGCATTACAGTGTACAGGTATTGCTTTAAATAACTAGCTTATTTGCTTTTTTGCTGAGAGTAAGATTAGAAGACTGATACTGATATCTGTCCATTCAATATGTAGCTAAGCCAGTTGGCTTGGTTTAACGTAAAGAGTTACGCAGCGTGCAGATTTTTTTCAGAGTTTCAGAGGTGCTGGTAGGCAGATTTTGCCATGTTCGGAAAGAACCAGGCTAGCTGTTTCTCTCCGTTTCTCCATTATTTATGCTAAGCTAAGGGGCTGCTGGTTCCAGCTACATATTGAACGGACCGATATGAGAGTGGTATCGATCTTCTCATCTAACTCTCGGCAAGAAAGTCAATGCGCATACTCCCTTAACTGTGCCCATCTTTTATATATTGTAATAGATATATCTTGTTTTTGAGAGTTTTGCCCTTCACAGGTGAAAATTCTTTTTATAGTCTTTGCAAATCCCACAGGCAAAGGCATGCACAAACACAGGCACACACACAGCAAAACCTCTCCCCTGACTGATCTCCGTCTTTCTCCTGCTCCCCCGACATTAACCTTTTGCTGGAATTTCAGCGTAGAGTACACATCTATTCTGTCTCCCACATGGCATTGCAGCAGCCACTGTCGTCAAGGTGATCCAGGATCAAAGGATCAGCACGTATAAACACACAGGGTTGCATACTGTTCACTCTCACATGCACAAACACACAGTCGAGTCCCTCCATCAAAGGAGAAGGAGTGATAGACTCCGACACCAATAAAGGATCAAACTTAAACACCTGCGGAGCTCAGACAACTTGGCACAATGGCTTTGCATTTGAAAAAACATAATCTTGTAGTGTACAGACATTAGGGCTGCACCTAACGATTATTTCCATTATTAGATTTGATTAATCTTTATTGTCCACCTTAGTGGAAATTTGTCTTTGGCTCCTCCAAAAAACATTAAAATACAACCATGACACTACAAGTTATCATACATTAAACTACAACACACTAACGCTACACACCATTAAACATACAACAACAATCGTGCAATGAGCAGAAAACAGGAGCAGCAGGTGGAAAGGAGGTAGGTTACAGCCTACAAGAGAACACATTTAAGATACTTGGGTATTCCCTCATTTTGCATTTGGTGCCTGTATTGCATATATGTCAGTGTTTCCCATACATTAATATATTTGTGGTGGCCCGCCACACAATCAATGTTGACCGCCACATACTGCCATACTATATGCTCTCTCTCTCTCTCTCTCTCTCAACAGACCCAACTGTGAATAGCTCCTCCGTGCAGATTAATTAATGCCATTGATTATACTACACACTTCAATACAGTAATGTAGGTGGCGGTGTGAGCCTTAAACTTGGTTTACGATCTGCTAATTAACACACAGAAGAAGAAGTTGCTTTTTCCCACATCGATCATTTCCCCCCGCAGAGAAGACGGCTGGAGTCCATCCGGAGTTTAATGGTTAGTAATATAAATTTCTTACCGGTATTTATTCAAGGTATTTACTGCATAGAGAAAGTTTTGGCGCCCCTGAAAGAGGTTTTAGCCAGCGCCAAAGGACTATCACGAGCGCCAAAACGTCAGATTTTCAGCAGCCAGCCTCCCTCTCATCTACACGTCACTTCTGTATACGCATGCGGCTGGCGCTGATTTGACTGGATCTGAACGCTCCGCTGTATAGCACTGATGGTATCTCCGTTTGCAGAGTCAGACTGTGCCGGACTCTCCAGGTGACCATGCTGCTCTGGGGACCGGCAGCGCAGCGAGAAACTGCTGCTGTTGGACGCAGAGCTCTCTGTCCGCGGGGGCTCTGACTGCTGTCTGCGCGGTGGGCTAAGCTGCCGTCTATCAGTATTAAATTGAGACAGTTTCATAACCTGTAAAAAATAAAAACGTCTCGTATGTTACCTTATGTCTTTTTTTTACGTGTTTTGGTACAGTTCATTTTAACACCTGATGCAAGCCATATGGGAGTAGCCTCCGCATGAAACTCAAATTTTTTTGTGCGTTAGCAGCATTGACTCTTTCTAAGTCTAAGTCTAAGTTTATGGACCCCCAGTGGCTAGAAATGGCGATAGGTGTAAACCGAGCCCTGGGTATCCTGCTCTGCCTTTGAGAAAAGCTCAGATGGGCTAATCTGGAATCTTCCCTGTATGACATCATAAGGGGAAAGGTTACCTCCCCTTTCTCTGCTTTGCCCACCCAGAGAATTTGGCCCGCCCATGAGAAAGAGAGAGACATCACGGCTTGCAAACGAGCGAAGCATGGCAGTTGGTCAAGGCCACAGCCCCACCCTCCACCTTGCCCCGCCTCTCTCCCCCTCATTAGCATTTAAAGCTACAGACACAGAAATGTGGGACTGGCTCTAGTGGCTGTAATTCTGCACCAAGGCTGAATTTCGGGAAAGAGACTTCAGATACAGTATTAGGGGACCACTAAAGCCTATATTAAAAGCATCCAAAAAAGCATCAAAAAAAAATAATGTTTTGTATTCATAACACTATTGTATTATTGTACAAATTAGCTACAACAGTAATAGCAGTTACCTTATGTAAGTCACTCCTACATTTTTCAACTTAGGAGCAAAACATGCTCCTTGGGAAAAAGATACGGTTATGCCCTGTTCATACTAATCAAATGAACTGGACTTTGTTGTCAGATGCGAAAGCCCCCTTCCCTTACTGAACTATATACCATTACATTTAAAATTTTGAATTGTTACCTGCAGAATTTTGTATTTTCCTTGACATTAATTAAGATGTTTTCACCATAAATTTGTGCCTGAAAATGTATCAGATTGCAGAAAATGAAGTTTTGACGCTCAAATGTGTCCCCCCTAAGGCCAATTCTGAGCCAGGAAAAACCCTGGTATTATGAACCCTCAGAACAATATCTCCAACACGGATGTATTCAAGTTAAGGTTAATGTATTATGTTCTTAACACTCTTTTAATCTCGTAGAAATTCAAAGAAGTTATTAGCATGTTATTAGTAATGTAAGACGTCTAACGTTAGCAAGTAAGGACATAACATTAGCACATGTTATCAGTTGCGTTGTCGAGGTTACCATTTCTAAACAATAGTTGCCCATTATTTTTCTGTTGATCGACTAATCGATGAGTCAACTAATCGTTGCAGCTCTAAGAGACATACTACACAGACTCAGTTTTAGCCTCATTTTAGAAATCCTTACTCTCAAAGAGGCTGCGTTATTTGATGTAAGACAGAGGGAGGAGAGAGTTTGTGGAACTGGCACTACTTTAAAGCAGAATGGGAGTTTGATTGCTCTATTTCACGAAGCCTGATGATGCCTTTTTACATCTCAACATTTTAATCCCCATCTTAATGCACTCTGGCAAATTGGTTCCAATGACTATGCACTGGTTTGCCAGGATGACGATAAACTGGTACAACCGCATTAGATTGCTAAGAAATGGTAATGGAGAGCACGCCAACCTTGAAAACTGACACTAAAAATACCCATATACAGCGTTTTACAGTTTCTGTGGAAGGCTTGTTTGTATTCTACAGTAAGAGTGAGGCACAGAGCCAATCTGCCCCCTGCCACTTCCAGGGCTTCGTCAAAACAGTTCTGGCCAAGCGATTTACAGGGAATATATGAAATATGGATCATACCTCGTTGAGGGACAAAGTGCCCGGGGATTTTTTGCTGTGTGTGTGTGATACATGCGGCGGCTGCGTGGGTGAAAGACAGAAATGATTGCTTATGGGATGGTGTAGGAATGAGAAACCATCACAAGGGTAATATGTTCATGTTGCCTATGCTCATCTGTGCACGTGCACACTTGAGTATGGATAGTATACACATGTGCACATACTGATGCACACAAAAGCATGTATTCTTTGACACGTGCACAAAAGAGTGAATGACTTTAATATTTTTGTCCAGACCTTTAAAAGCACTGCATCCAAAGAACAAAAAAGTCCTCATACCTAAACAACAAAGTCTGTGGCTTTTTTAAGATTATTTGCCACCTTTATGGTTAGGGTCTGGTTAAGAGTAGGCAACTAAAACGACTTATTAATGGTCAGGGGAAAAAAACTGTTAAGAAAGAAACGTAAAAGGAGACAATCTCCTGCGTCCTGTGATCTACTTAAAATGCCGAGACACTGCACAACAGTTAATATTTTCTGTGACAGGATTTTAAAACTTCTAAAAGCAGCAAAAATGTGCTCCTTTTTGTCACCGCAAGTAAGCAGTAGACTTAATGCTGAATGACTTAAACACACATGCTTCAAGGTATTCTACCTGTTACAGAATGTGATTGGCATGTGTAGCACATTGCCAGATGACCATGGACTGTAACACAGAGTCTGATCAACTTCTTTTTTTTTTTTTCCAGATGACAACTTTGTTTTTATGCTGGAGCAATCTAAGCCAGCACTCCCGCTGGATAACAAAATGGCGCGCAGCTCTTATCGATTGAAACACCGCCTAAAAGTTGATTGTGTGACTAAAACCCCGATCACAGAGAGAGAAAACAGAGAAAGCCCAACGGCTACTGCATATAACACTAAATGAGGAAGAGTCACACATTCGATTCAACATCTCCTCTTAAAGCCATGGATGCTATGATTCTGCGCATGCTCAACTCTACTTGTGAGAGAACAACAGAAGAGTCTAGTTTGAAAACAGCATCATTGTGCGTTCAAGTGCGGCGCAGAGTGACTATTGAGAAGCAAACCCCCACGCCTCTGCTGTCGTTCAAAAGTGTAATTTGTCTTGTTTTTGACAAAAACAACATGAACAGCTACAGAGCTCTTAAATCTCTCGCACCTGCCACTCAGCCCACGTGTGTCACCCACCGACCAGCTGGAGGTCGTCTGTCAGCTAATTTGCAGAACAATAGACAATCACCTGCTACCCTCGCTCCTATATACACACACCCACACACCCACACCCACCCACTTACATGCACACATACCTCAACCCTCTCCTTTCTCTTGTTCCCTGCAACCCTTCGCTTACCAAAGTGACAGACACGGTGATGCTCAGCTGCCGCGCTGTCTCTGTGTGCTGTTAGTGGGTGTGTACGTGCAGGCTTCGGTGCTTTTGCATCAAAACGCACTTAATCGGGCCCGTATAACAGATGCCAGTGTACAGCAGGTATGCAAAAGCTCTCCGCCAGGTGTGGCTCCGCAAACACTGCTGTCACTGCAAAATTGTCGGCGCCCTGGAACTTATGTGTAGGGATGTCTTCGGGGTCATATCCCCGGGGGCAGAAAAGGATGACATAATGCACAGAAGACTACTGCACCTTCTCATTTTAGCTGGAATAAACCGGTGTTTAGCATCACAGCACTCTAATAGCTTTCCACCATCTTACGATTGCCTGTTCTAGAAAACACAGTAGACCCATAATAACCTTGAACCTATAATGCATTCCAATAATGATATCATGCCTCACCAGCCGGGCGTAAATTAAACGGCGGACATTTTAAATTACCCCAGGGTAGCTGAATATTGGCCATCCTGCCCTGGTGAGGCTCTGTGCTGATACTGCGCTGGGGTGATAAAATTCAACCACAGGCCCCTTTGACCACAGTCCAGGCTGGCTTCCATCTTCCCCTTCGCTTAGGCTACTTGTGCCGGTCCAATTAGAGTTGGCTGAGCATAGGACAAAGCATGGTGGGAAACACTGACATTTCACACCGGTCTCTCTCTCTCTCTCTCTCTCTCTCTCTTTTCTCTCAAATACGGAGCAGAGTGATTATGGCTGTAAAGCAGAGTCTCTCCTTTTCCTACGTGTGGATGCCCAGACTCTAGGTCCCATTCAGGAGAGGTGAATGATATGACAGTAGGCAGGGGGTACACTGGAGACGACGTGTAATGACACTCAGCTCATCATTGACAACTGGTTGCACGATTAGTTCATGCATTAACGAAACGTTTGTTTCATTAACGTGTTATCAGAGTAGCTGCACATTACTGAATGTTTAGTCTCGCTTTGCCAGACCTTCCTCCACAGCGCTGCGGAGGAGGGTCTGGCTAGTCCACACAGCATTCCGGAATGGGAGAAAAACCAATCACAATCGTCTTGGGTGGTGCGAAGCGCCGGACAGAGCCACGGTGCCGCTGCAAAATAGCCTCGGGAAGGAACTTGTTTTGGTGGAACATGTGTACGTTCAAAGGTTGTTTTAGTCGTGCAACAGAAAACTCAGATTGGACAGATAGTCTAGCTAGCTGTCTGGCTTTACCCTGCAGAGATCTGAGGAGCAGTTAACCATAGTCCTCAGAAATCCACAGGAGTTTAAAATTACAACACAAAGAAAGTGGAAGGTCCAGCCGAAAAGAGTTGCATCCGGCGGAATTTCCGGCAGCACAGGAACAATCCCCGAAGTGGAACGTCGTGGATATAGACTACTGAATGTTGCTCTGCTGAGCACTACTGTGTAATAGTAAAAAAGAAAAAAACAGTTACTTGGCCTGCACCTGTACTGTAACAGTTCAAATAGTACATTAGCAATTTCACTTGGTTCTACTTTGCCATTGGTTTGGTGTTAACTTACTGTAAAATGCAACACCTCCTGCAGATGTTCACATTAAAAGCCTGTTAGGAAAGGCAAGGATTGTGCAATTTGAGCAGCTGGAAGGCTTTTCAGCAGAAACCTCTCAGCAGGAAGTGAGTTTAATTGAAAGTAACAGAACAAAAAAACAACGGATTGGAGCATCTTACTGTTAGAGTGAGACAGAACAGTATTTCTGTTAAAGGAAAGGAAAATAGTGGCGTGTTTGACATGACTCTGTATATAATAATAGTGTGAAAATGTACATTTTCCTGACGACACGTAAACACGCAGCAGTTTGTGTTATCTAAAATGTGAGCAGAGAAAAAAGGGCAGTATTTTAAATTTAGATGGGAAACAAGGAATAAGAAATAAAGGCCAGTCTCCTTATAAAACAGGCTTATATTAAAGACCTGGCTCTCTCTGCATGTGAGCAAAGCGTTAGAAATACAAGGTAATAAGAAAATATGATTGTGCAAGACTTATGCTTTGGCTTCTGTTATCTATCTATCTATCTATCTATCTATATAGTATAATCTTGTTCCTCCCACCGTAGTGTACAAATGTTAAAGTTTGAGATGTTTAAATGTTTTACATCTGATATATCAAGACTAGGCCATCTTTTTCTCAATCCTAACCTTTGAGGCGTGCAGCATGTTAGCTTCTCAGAAGGCAGGTGGCTAGGCATGCAATATGAGCTGATAAAAAGCTGTGTTCACCCGTTTGTTGATAGGCAGATAAACAAGATATGAATACATGCACATTACACACACCTTTAGGCAAAATTATCTAAGATAGAAAAATAATTCAACCCACTCATTTTTTTTTCCCCTCACAGGAGTTGCTGTTTGCACAAAGATCAGATGATTCTGCGTTTGTGTGTCAGAAGCTTAATTATCAGGTCAGGTACTTTCCATATGCTGTTACTCATAAAACATACAGTATGTTTCATGTTTTTTTTATTATCTCTGGTGAGCACTGTTAATCCTTTATGAATGCAGATTCTACATGACTGGTAACTGTGTTAAAACACCAAATGAAGGGAAAACTTTGAGGATCTTAACACAATAAATCTAAAAGTATAAGTCAAAGAAGAATAAAGGAAAAAGGCTAATTAAGCAGATTTAATCTATTGCTTTTGTTTTCTATTTTTGAGGCACATTTTAGCACAGACACACACAATATTCTTATTCTTACTTCCATAGGTTAATGTCTTGTACAACCTGCTTAAAGTGCTTCATTCAGGGCGCCTGGGAAGCTCACCTGGTAGAGCGGGCGCCCATATATAGAGGTTTACTCCTCGACGCAGCGGCCGCGGGTTCGACTCCGACCTGCGGCCCGTTGCTGCATGTTATTCCCCCTCTCTCTCACCTTTCAAGTCTAAACTGTCCTATACAAATAAAGGCCTAAAATGCCCAAAAAATAATAAAAATAGAAAAAGTCCTTCATTCACAGCTACTGTGTAACCCACTCATTAAGTGAAACATTAAATGCAAGACACTATTTTTATGTCTGCGGCATTATGATGGAAACTCCTAGATGTATTATGCTAAACTGAGTTCTCGGGTTTAAATGCGTTTTTCTTTGGGTACACAAGAGTTTATACTGATGGACCAGCCAAAGTGTAAAATTGAAGAGGTGAAACTATATGCTAAAATGAATATAGACATCTTTTGGGCACAGAGACAAAAAGTGTACAGCAGTCAAAACACAGGAATCAATCAGGCAATACCAAATGTGTGACTGAGCAGAGTAAGACAATAGCTATTATTAGCCACCACAGAAAGCTAGTCCAACTAATTCTCGACCCTACGTGCGCAAGATACACGGAGGAAAGAGTCGAAAAGAGCAAGCAGCGTCAATATTTCAGCTGCACCTAATGGAGGAACTGAGCATAGCTAAAATAACTCGGGACCCTGTGTCTTTTTTTGTCAGCTCTAGCTCTAGCTCGCCTAAGTGCAGTCCCTGATGGGCCTTGGCGAAGGCAATCAAGCCTGAGCAGGAACATCTGCCTGAATGTCTCTGAACATTGTGCATGCTGACGACAGCTTTAGGCTTTTAAAAAGACACTGGCTGCCATATACTCACGTTCCCTTACTCACGCCTAGGTTATGCAGCGTCCTGCCATTCTTTTCGCCTTTCAGAGAAAGAAGAGCTGCCTGCCTGCCTTTATTAAATGTAGATACATTTCAGAAAACTGTGAGGGGAACACGCCACTCTCCTTGCCGTGTCTAAGAACTGTAAAAATGTAAATGGGGACTTTTACTTTGTTCTTCATTTTCAGTAACTTGTGGAAATTGGGATTAGTTTCTAATTAGCCCAGCGTAGACTCATCAAAGACTAAGCATTTGCTGAAGTGTAAAACAAAATCAATTTTGTTTAGACAAAATGGCATGAATTATTTAAAGTGGAACTAAATCAAAACATGTTAAAATATGCCCTTTAAGAAAAAATCAAATGCCTGAATAAAAGTAGTCCCACACCCTGAATTGCCTTCATTAACCTAAATTCTAAAGTTAGCTTTGAAAAAGATTCAAAGTATTAAGTTTTTTTGTCTTCAAGTTGGGCTGGATGAATGTTCAAAGAATATTTATCTTGGAAACTGATATCACTGGATCTCACCTAACACTACCTTCATGCCTCTAACAGGATTCGACTGCATGTTTAGACTCCATAATCACTGGTTTCCTAATCTCCAATAATCCCCAAAGGAATAGCACCCTTGTGCTAAATCAAGACGGTTTATTTAGATTTCACACCAATTGTGAGTTTCCTCAAATGTGTTTCCATTTTTTTCTCCACCACTGATTTGCAACTACCTCTGAAAATAGAAACCCTGGCACCCAAAGTCACCCATTGTGACCAGCTGTGAATCGTTACAGTCAAGTTAAGATTACCAAATTAATATTTCTTCTCCATGAGCATAGAACGGATGGTATTTTAGCATTCACAGACACCTAACGCTACAACTAAAGCGATTTGTTTACACAGATGCAAAAAATCCTGGAACTCTTTAAACGTGTTGCAATAATCAGCTGTTTTATTCACACCTGATGAGCTTGTTAGTACATAGGCAAAAAGAGAAAGAGAGTGAGATGATAACAGAGGAAGCCAGAGTGAGTAAGACCGAGAAAGACACACTAGATGACAGAGCTGCAGAAATTACAGACGGCTCAACTAATCGGGAGATTTTCAGGCAAGGTAGCATCTATTTTACCCCATCCCAGCCCCCATTTACTTCCGTATAACAGAGCAATGAGACGAGTGCCGGTTTCCTACTTAATTATCTCTCTAATGGAGGAAGAGAATGGCATTTAATTACTCGGCCCCAGATTTAGACTCATGGCATGCAAGAGGTAAATGGATTTAATGTTGCGAGGATAAATTGAGCTACGGTGATGATATGCAGATGTTTGCACATGTGCAGCAGGCGTAACCAACTACCACACAGCCCTTGATATGTTGTAACAGCCTCCCATCTAAATCTGCTGTGTGCGAGAGCCGTGCGGAGCGATCACATGGCATTTTAAGGCCGAGCACAAACCGTAAAAGGGTGACACCGGTGTGTGTTACTGAGTGATTATCTATTTGAAAGTCTGATAAAAATATACACCCCTACAGAGGAGAACCAGAGTTGATGCCCAGAGAGTTCAGACTAATATTTCAAGGTGCCAACTTTTCAGGAACAGCTGCCAGTTAAGATCTGTTCATATTTCGCGAATGAGGCTCTACATAAATGTTACGCACTGAGTCTTGCCTTTAGTCATCAACATGATAACAACTAGAATGGATATTTTTGAGATGATAAAACACACATTCAGTTTCACTAAAAGGAAGAAAAAAAATGTCCCAGTTGCAGTTAAATGATTTTATATAAGGATCTGAACAATGCCTCCAGTGTTTCCATTCTTCCTCTGAAATTTGTCAATTCACCGAGGCAAATTCTTTAGTCCTCCTTTTCTAATTTCTGAACAAAGTATTGCTTATCATTACTTTCTCTCATATCAGCCACGAATCAGATACTGCCAGAGGAAAGCCATGGTTCACTGTGCTATCTTATGTTATCTACATTTATCCACATAAATTGGACAGAGGATGCAGCTGCTAGAGGAGCTAGGCATGCTAATAACAGCCCAGCTGTACGGGATGCAAACAGGTGCTCCGGGCTCTGCAACATGTGGTTTCACACTGTTGTGAAAATTGGAGTAAATGGATTTAGAGGATCAGCAGAGTGAAGAACAGGGGCATGTGAGCTCAGAAATTACCAGTAAGTGGAAATCATCACTCCAACTCTGACAAGTTCATCCATTTGTGTAGCCAAAACCATTTGGTCAAAACAACAGGTGGAGATAAGTCATATGTTAGCTTAAAAGGGGCTGTATTCTCAATATTCAGAACATTAATATAGTAGAAACCCTATATTTGCTATGTAAAGATATAGTGGAGTTAGGCCGGCTACACACTGGCTGCGTGGCGTGAGCGTGGCGCTGCTGCTGCTAGCCTCGTCTGTACACATGTATGTTTCCCATTGATAAAATGCACTCAAGCAGTAGTATACTTCATGTTAAACATAAATATATACCGATTTGATTACAGCAAAGACGTCGGCAGTATTGACGGCAAAATAGGCTACAGAATATTTCGTTCTGTATTGACAGGTGCAATATTTAAAAAAACGATAATTATTATTATCGTTTTTTAAATTACATTTATATCTGCATTTATGTCAAAATCTAGAGACTTTCAAACATCAAAATGTCATTTGTTAATATGGATTTGTGTCAAAATGACATATAAACATCTTTTCCTATTCTGTTTTGCCTGGAAACGCTTCCAACACACTTGCGTGTCGTGTGAAAAATAGGCGTCGGTCGTATTTCTAGCATTCACGCGTTTTCTGAGACGTGCGTGCAGTGTTCAAGCTCTAACCTGTTAACATGGGAGTCGAAATAAAAACGGACACGCCACACAGCTGACACGCTCATGCGACTCAGCCAGTGTGTAGCCGAGCTTATGGTGTCCTGAGCGGAGAATGAAGTCACACTCCCTCTGTGTGTGTTGTAATCAGAGTTTTCCCGTTCTTTATTTTAATAGCCGGTCCAGCTGCACGTGCATGTGAGTGAGTCGCTATCAGACGCAGTGGGACGTGAAAACTCAATTGAAAGATCTCTCCAGTATAGCTGGGTTCCGGTTCCTAAACAATCCTTTTTTCAGAAAAATAAATTACAACATTAGACATTACAGCACCAATCTCTTGATTTATTTCTCAGCTCCTACTGTGTGAGCCGTCTCTGTGCGTAACGTAGAGTTTTCCCTGCATGTCTCTACGACGTGTAACGTTAGACAGCCAATCACAGTCAGTATTAGATTAGATCTTGGTAGAAGCATGCTGCATGACGATTGACTCACTGACGCTGATGAGATTTACTCCTTAGGTATTGAAATTGGGTTTTGAATGACGAGGCATTTTTCGATACTCGATACTAAGGAAGCAATTCGGTCGGTGCCTAAGTATTGAATTCAGTGCCCAGCCCTAGTCTCCAGTAAAATCAATGTGACTTGCCATACACCCACTTTACCTCAACTGCTTTTTTCCCCCTTTTGGTCAAAGAGCACCATCACAGACTGCATTCATCCACAGTAATCTGTCTTCAAAATGGGGCAGCAAAACTATGGGGAACCCAGTGCTGTCAACAGTAGTTAGCTGGCTCGTCACCAATCCCTGCTCCACTATTTAAATCTTTTCCTCTGTTCCCTTATGCAGACTAAATAAGAGGTAAAGCTTTTGTGCTCTGGTTCTGGTTTCTTCTAGATTAGAATTAGCCGTTTATAATCTGGCTGCCCGACTGGCTGCTGCAGGCCACTTCAATTGGTTAAAATCAAACACATATCAAACATCTATATGCAGACAAACGTTGCATGTAATTATCCTTACAGTAAGTGAATACATGCATGTGCTCATGCACACACTAATGCACGTGCACCATCTCCAGTAGTACAGTGCACATCAGCAGAAACCGAGACCAACAGCTCATAAATAGCCCCCGGTTACACCTCCAAGCAGCTGGAGCATCAGGCTACTGAAGTGTAATCAGAAGCCTCGGTCCGCCCCGAGGTCAATTCATCGGAGAAGTTATCACGCCTGAATTATACATGACAGCCTCTGTAAACCATAAATGTTGAATATCTTGTTTGCACACAAGAAATGACAAGAGAGAAAGGATGGAAAATGTGACAGAAAGAGAGGGGGAAAAAGAGAGATTACGGAGTGTAGTGGCTGAGCAATCACTTAAAATGAAATGTCAGCGGGGTGTAACGTTTTTCACGACAAGGCAGATGGATTTAAGACAAACATATATAAAAGGACAGTTCATGCTCAAATGCACCACACACGTCCACATCCAGACACAGAACAACTCCACAGTCAACATGAATTATGTACAATATAAACCAACATCAACAGACGTTGGCTTGAGTAGAATCAGATCGAAGTAGCAGTAATATGTTTTACTGCTACATGCTAACAGCTCGACATCATGCAATTTTGCCGGAGGGCGTTTTGGGACACAACAGAGAAAAAGTGATTGGAGTTGATCTTATTCACATCTGCTATTCAAGATGGAGCCTTCAGCTGTTAAGTTCCAGTGTCAGACTCTTGCTGTGAACCCAAACGAGCAAATCAATAGCGTATCGAGTGAGGTCAGCCTCCTTGAACCGTCTTGCTCTTTGCTCCACTCGCGCGCTGTGTCTCTCTCTGTGAATCTCTCCCTCGCCCTCTCTCAGATGGGCTTTTAATCTCCCCGGAGAAATAATAACAATGTGAGGGGCTGATAACTAGTTAAGCAAAAAGCTCCCAGAAGTGTGTCAGAGCCAGTAAACACACACTAGCTACTGTACAGTGATGTATCAAATGCAACATTTTCTATGAAATATAAAGCATGTCAATAATAACCAAGCACAGCTGGGCAGGAAACTGCTTTGAATGCTGTTTTCAATGAAATGCACTCACAACAAATGACCTAATGTTAGAAATGTAAGCACTCAAAAGTGAGCCAATGATGTAGGTGCATGAAAAGATAAATCATATACTCATTCAGGTATGCGATTCAAGAATTCAAAATCAGGGACTCAGGAACTTTATGGTGCGCCTGAGATTGGTGGCCAAGATTGATATGTCCTTTAAACTAACTCATCAGTGAAGAATTAAATCAAAATGAAGAAAAAATGTATTTAATTATGAGTTTGTGAGTTTTTTTTTTTTTTAAAGATTATTTTTTTGGGGCTTTTCCCTTTATTATAGTGACAGTGGATAGACATGAAAGGGGGAGAGAGAGATGGGGGGATGACACGCAGCAAAGGGCTGCAGGTCGAATTTGAACCCGGGCCGCTGCAGGACTCAGCCAACATGGGACGAACGGTCTTACTGGGTGAGCTAGAGGCCGCCCCATGAGTTTGTGAGTTAACTGTTTTATTCCTCATTCCTCCTGCAGGTGCAGTATTCTCATTATTTCATTTCTATGGGCCATAAGTCATAACACTGCACCTGAGCCACATTGGAGAAGATTAAAACAAAATGTGTCGCCGTTGAGGTTGCCATCCCGAGTAGCTGATCGACTATCGATTTTCACTTGGGGGGGGGGGGATAGCTGCTGTGTAGAGCAGAGTGATGGCGGAGGGGACGCTGGGTGACAGCAAGCAAGGCTCAAATTAAAGATTTCCCGTCCATGAAATGAAAAAGGCCAACAGGGCCAATAAAGTGGCTCCTGTTGAGTGGACGCAGACACAAACCCACATTGTTCCACATTAAACTCCTCTCGCACACGTAAGTACACACCCTTCACCAACACTTGAGCCTCCATCAGCGCACACCCATCCGTCCACTCGCCATATATATCCTTGCGCTGTTGACAAGAGGAGTTGTGGCACTCTGCGTGGGGGGAGGACATAACACTGACAGTGATGACATTATCCCTGCCCCTCTTTTGTTAGAAAACCACAGCGTATTGTCTCATATATAAAGACAAGGCTCCATTAAGACCAATGACTGTATCCATCCTCCCCTGTCTCTCATTATAAGGCCATCTGCATCCATCGACACACACATTCCTTCTGGCAAGGCCACACAGGGCCCATCAGAGAAAGGAGAGCCGGCAGTGCTTCATCGCCGAAGCCCGCAAATACAGCCTGTCTCGCCTTGATGAGGTCATAAAGATACCAATAGCATGTGCATCAACACACAGGCTGATGGAGGCGGACAGACACCTTTGGGATTCTGTGGTGTTTTGTACCGGATAACAGAGGGGCTCAACTGAGGAGCACATGCACACTTCCATTTCAGTTTACCCCTCTTCTCTGCCCAGTCTCTCTGGTCAAAACTTAAACCAGTGTCTCTTCAGCTGGAAAATGGCCTCCGTTTCTCACACACACACACACACACACACACACACACACACACACACACACACACACACACACACACAGTTACTGAGGCTCCCAGCCTGTCTGCTTGCTGCTCGTCTTTCTGTGCAAGCCCGTACTCAATCATTGATGAGGCCAGGTCCTCTGATACGAATGAAAGGACTGGGCAAAAGGAGTGCAATCACCATTAGACTGCAGAAGACGCATTAGTGAGAGAACCACATATTAAAAATCTCTCCCGCCCCCCATCCTGAGGCAGATACTAATGGCGCAGAGAAAACACACCCATTCAGCAGTAAGAGAAGTCACATGCAACATTGATAGAAGGGAAACCGACGTGAGAGGCTTGTACAACGCGTTTGTGTTTGAAAGTTCAGGCCATGAACATGTTTGTTCTGCAATTATAATCAGCGCCGTGTTTTCGCCTGTGCAAGCGAACACACACAGAGACACACAAGTGACAAGGTATAGCTGTGTTACCATCCAGCCCTCCTCTGCACTGTCTGGATCTCCTGCCATTACCATTTATTAATATTTCTCCAACAACGGTGTCCCCTCTTACTCACTCCTCAGCCTCTCTGTCCGCCTCCCCCTACGACTAGCTTTCCGTGCAGATCTCTGTGTCTCTCGTGCCCGTTTCCTCACGTCCCTCACGGCACTTAGGGACAATAATGCCAAAGCATTGCCAGAGGCGACCAGAGAATGAGAGCTCATTTTCCCTCCTTTTCAGCGAGACCTCTCTCTTTCTCTCTCTTCTAACAGTTATAACATTGAGGAAAACACCACATTTATTTGTTTAGCTTTTATATTTATAACTTCAATTTAATGCTGCAGAGGCTGCCTAGGTGTGTGTAAACTAACGCATAGAACACTAAAAAGCAGGGGTGTAGTACTATTTGTTTAAGTTCTAGAGCATCTATGACGCACGCATGTGCGCACGTGCACGGTTAAGTTGTTGCTTGTTCCTACGATGGCAAGTTTACATAAATTAGTCTTCTATAAACATAAAGTGAAAGTATGTTTTGCTGCCTTGTTATCCTATAGACAGAGACAAAAATAACCGTGCTGCTCAAATGCTACTGCCGGCAGCTACCGGCAACTTTCAAGGTGGAATGTTTTCTTGCATGTTATTCAATGCACGAGTTGACGTGCATTGTGTAACCCTAACCATTCCATTTGTTTTTATTGTCTCTCTTGCATGACATACGCTTTAGTGATTATTGGATCTTTAAGCACTTAAAAAAATAACAATTTCAACCGGATTATACAAACTGCAAATATTCCATTTCCTCACTTAGAGAAAAAAAATGTGTCAAAGCTTCGTTCTGGTGCACTCCGGCAGCACTTCACCCCTGCTCAAAAGACTGGAGCATCATAGTTAATCTGTCATCGAATAAACCTGTGAGGACATTAGCAGACACACTTTCCCATGTCTGAGCAAGTATAAATAATTAACCCCCATCCCAACTTCCAACCCTCGCTCATCTCCACCAATTTCATGGCTCAACTTTTTTTCAGAGTAAAGGAGTAAACAGAGTGCAGAATATCTGTATTATAGATGTGTGTTTGTGTGCGGCAGGGACTGGATTGGGGGGGGCGCGCACGTTACACGGAGAGCTACGCTCAGCACTGCTCAATGCTGAGCTCTCGGTAGGCCTGCCTGGGGTTGACTCTCCATATTACTGGATCAGAAGCAATTCTCAGCCCGCTGGGTGAACTCTTCAACTCCATGCTGAGTGAGCGCGCGAGAGGGGTGGGCAAGCGTAGCCCTCCTGAGCTCGAGCTGTAGCCCTGAGATAGGCCCTTTTTCTGCACGTAAACACACAAGGCCAAATCTGGTAGAGGGGAAGCTGCACTGGGCTGATAAAGTGCTACCTCGAGTGAACTCCGAACCTCTACATCTTCTCAGTGGTTTCTCTCCCTCACTCTCTTCCTCCCACTCGTGCTCTGCTTCGCCTCTTTGGCCCAGTCAGCTCGCGGTTGTATGGGGTGTTAAGAGGCAGGTGCCATGTTGTGTTACAGTTCAGTTTATTGGAGTCAAGGTTTAGGAAGCTCGGACTGTAAGTACACGTGTAAATGTGCCTGAGAGTAAATGAAGTTCAAACGGCAAAAAAAAAAAAAAAATCCAAAACACCATTTCAACATCTCAGCTGAGGCTTGCCTGTGGGGACAAATTGTTTTTGATGTGTGTTTCTTATCCAAACAACCATTTAGCGGATCAAATTGATTTCAGCTCCCCCTTCTACTTAGCCTCCATTTTTTGTTTATCCATTGTTGTCATCTTAAGGTTGCATTTAAACAGGGCTTTGCGGAGGCTTATTAGGCTGTGATGGAATATAGACACATCTGGATGCAGGAGATTCACGCCGTCATGAGAGCACCCAGATGGATTGAAATGCAATTATATGTGCAGGATTAATTATGAGTTTCTTGCTCTGTTGCTACACTGCTGCGGTGTAAGAACACGAGTAAAAGGATAGAAAACATGTATACGCACAAAAGAGAAGAAAAAAAAAATTGTTTAAATGTAGAAACCGATGTCCCTGGCATATTGATAACAGTGATTTCAACGCCAACGCTGGCTTGCTTTGAAAACTAAATAACAGGGCTCTGGCAGAAGGCCGAGAAGATGCATGTTATTTGAGGGTGAGAAGGCCTCGTATAGTGCCACTATAAGCAGAAATCAGAGTCTGTACGGCCGCAGAAATGAGAAAAAAAAATAAATCAGAAGGCAGTTTTTTCCTTTTAATATGGAAATGCATATAACTTATGAGTGATTTTGTGATAGCCAAGCACTGGTTATACTCTAGGACCAACATCAAGAAGCTGCATTTCCAGACACTTGTTCACCACACCAGCAGGAAGAAATCAAGTTGTCCAAACTGCCAGGAGGATTAGGACCAAATGCTGCAGCGAACGAGCCCCTGTGTGCAAAGTGCCACTCAGGTAGTGAGCTGTAAAAGCTCAATGACTGGCCCCTTTTAGGTGAAGCCTTGTCATCTGGCCTGAAAGAAACCAGTGGTTTTGTGGCAGTTAAAAGTGGTGATAACTTACAGTGGGCTGGGCTGAAATGTCCAAATCTGGCACCATCGCAAAGGCAAAATGGAGCATTTGCAAACGAAGGAATGTGCCAATTAGCTTTGATAGGATTGAGACTTTTACATGGCACAATTCGCTGCTCTCTGTCGAATATGTCATGTCATTGTTTGTGTTGTTTTTTTTTTGTATACGTTCTCTAGACTGCATTGTCAAAGATGTTTCTCTGGGAAAAACACATTGCTTGACTTTTTCAACAGCAACAAAGATAAGAGAGTTGTGCGTCTTTCTCAGGGGAGCTGTCTTTGACTGCATCTCCTCCAACCGCAACTCGTAAGCTCCATCTGGTGTGGATGCCATTAATGAACAGTCCTCCAGTTGCATTCAGTATACTGCCATTTGATTGCTGAGCCGTTTTAGACAGCAGTAAGACAGCCTTTGAGAAGATGCTGAATTTGAGTGTAAACTGACAGCCTAAAGAAGCCCTGTAATACCGGGGCAACCCCAACCATAGCAGATTGGTTTGTGTCCTGTGTGATTGTATGGTTCTTAATATGTCACGGATGCATAGTATATTCTCTGAGCTTGATCCTCTGGACTAATTTCCATAAATATACATTGATTGCTACTTGGAACATACAAGAACATAAAATGTGACATTTTATTCATATGGTCTTACAGTACGGCTGGGTATCATTAAAAATATATCAGTAACGATACAGGTGCCGATACCATGAATTCAATAAAAGAAATAACATACCGGTACAAATTATTTTTTTAAGCTCCTTTAGACCTATGTGATGCACACTGTAGTCAAGCATTTTAAAATACAACAACACACACACAAGCCCCAACTCTGTGTGTAACGAGTTTTTCCTGAATGCCTCTATAGCATGTAATGTTAGACAGCCAATCAAAAGCATTATTAGATCTTGGTACAAGCATGCTGCACGCTTATTGGCTCACTGACATTGATGAGATTTACTCCTTAGGTATACATTTGTGGATACTCATTACTATGGAGAAAGTTTGGTACTCAGCCCATCTGTACATAGCCCTAAGTCTCCATACCAAGAGCCTACCAATAGGTTACAAATGCCAATAATGCTAAGTATTTATGTTGCAACTAGTTCAGCTTTAACTAACAACTGTAGTTTTGTGCAGAACTTTGTGTCAGCCACAATGACAAATTTACTCAAAAGTAGAAAATTCTGCCTCTCTTTTCAGCACTTATTTTTCTGCAGGAAAATAATTGTTTTTCTTCTGAAAATTAAAATGCTTATTTAGGGCAGGGAAGAGAAGAAGAGAGAGGAACAGAATGAAGGAGAGGAGACTTTGAAAGTTGCTAAAGTTTGGCTGCAGCATGCATTGTAATCACAGCCCTCCTTTTTACTGTGGTTGAGCAAAATCAATCCCTGCCATTTGTGTGCCTGGCAGACTTCTAACAAGTGCAGCCAGTTGGAAAATAGGTCCATCGTCACCCCATAACACCTGGCCAGCCCAGACACTGCCTGGGCCCTTTCTTTGGAAAGCCACATGTACAAACACACACACACACACACACACACACACACACACACACACACACACACACACACACAAGCACACAGACAGATACAAATATCTGTATAAGCCAGCAAGGGCCACCTTCGGCTTTGTAATCTCAGTGTCGATGATGTGGTTGGCTGAGAGGGTTGTGATTGTCACAGAACACACAAAGCGGACCAAAGCTGCTTTTGCATGGCTGTGATCTCTATAAAACTGGAGACGAATAAGACACAAGCTGAAAATTGTTGGCGATTGGCGTTGCATCCTGTGGAATTGCACGGAGAAGTTGGGCTGAAATGTCCAAATCTGATCAGCGTGATGAATCTTTGCCCTTGTGTTTCTTCGAGCGAAATTTAGATGTTCTATTGCCGCCAGGGGACAAGGAGGGTAATAGAACAATTTCAAGAATTTCTAATCCTCATTTTATATGTCAGTGATGAACACTTGTGTGACTTTAGTTAATCCAAACTAACACCAAAGTCACACAATAACACAAACAAATTTACCGATGGAGGCCGCATGAGATCAAGGTAAAACTTGTCAAAGGAGTCTGGTGGATTTGAGGAGAGCATAAATGGATAGAACGACTTAGTTCCCCATTGCAAAGGGCTTCCTGATGGCAAGGTAAAGCGATAAAAATATTCCACTAAAGCTAACACTTTTTAGGTGGGACTTTTTTTTCCCCAGGTGGCTTAAATATATTTAGCTGCTGCCCCCGTCCACAGCAGATACATTGCTTAGCTTCCGTGTTGATGCTCCCACCATTTACTGCAGGTAATACACTGACAATGGATAAGTACCTAATACAACCCCACGTCAAAATATCCAAACTATCCCTTTAAGGTTAGGGAAAGATTGTGGTTACAGTTAATGAAAAAGGCAACATTAACTGCAGCTCTGTGACGGGAGGCCAACTCTCATCAACTGCATGAAAGTCAGATATGCTACACGCTTGCCTTCCACCCTGACCTCCACACCTTTATATCCACACTACTTCCTGCATTGACACTTAGCGTTGGCATTCAATGTAAATCTTGAGGGGCTGAATCGTCCAATACAAATGTCATTTCCAGGACACTGGGGCTGATCCTTGACATATATAAAGAAGAAGATATGTTCAGCATATTCTTTTGAAGGATTTTAATATATTCAAGGGATTAAACATGTATGTATGACCATCTTCGCACTGCTGACCTGTGATTATTACTGCGTGCAGCGGCAGGGAAGGAAAAATGATGTTTCGTGATTTGAGGCATTCGAGTATTGCTCTTGGACATTTATTTGTAACATTGGAGCTATCTTATGCATTTGATGCTCTCTGTTGAACGCAGGGTTGATTAAGCCACTTTTTAAACCACATGCATAGTTTTTGTTTACAGAATTTGCACTTTGTTCTCACTGAAAAGTATTTTGCCACACAGATGATTTGTAAGCTGCCATTTTAGCATAAAAACTAATTGTAAGACACGGCTGTGGATTGACAAATTTTGGCCAGTTTTCCAACAGCACTTGAAGGTCACACACAAACAAACACACAACGCACAAATGCTAAAACTCAGGGGTTCCTACAGGTATTTTCCCCGGGAAATGAAGTTGATTTAGGCGACAATCTCCCAATCAAATACCAGTCTCTCAATTCCTGGAGTTTGGCACTTGATGCAAGTCCATTACCTTGATTCTCACTACTACCTGTCCCTTCATTATTACACTTCATATTTAGTCATGCTGTATTGGGTAAAATAACTGGAATAAAATCAAAATACAGTAGAACTATTTTTTACTTTACCATTTCACAGCAATAGTATGCCTACGACTGCAACTCTTCTCTCACTTGTGCAGCACTTCTTATTATCGAACCACAAACGGAGCAAATGTGTGTGTTCAGCTGGCTGCATGTTTTTATTTAGCATGTGTGACCTAAATATGAATGAGGTGTTAAAATAAAATAAAGTGTGCTGCCCTACAGCCCCACTGGCTGGCTTTTGTCCATCCAAATCAAACTTTGTGTGCCAACAAGAGCGGACCTGCCGTCCAAACAACATGTCAGACTGCCGTAATGGCTTATTGAAATGGAAACAAATGACATTGATCAACGCTGCCATCCACTTTCAAAGCCAGCATAAGAGGCTGCCTTTGTCAAACTGCATATTAAATGACTGGCTACAGAACAGAATGACATGTGCAAACAAGTTTTTTCAGCATCGGAATGAGTACTTGAGTGTGATTTTCTAGCTGGTTGGCTGCTGATGTATTTTCTTTTCTATTCAATCAAACTATAAGATCTTGATGATGATTGCTGCTGTTATGTTTTTAAACCAACTTTGCGGTTGGTTAGTTGGTTTCAGGTGTTAAGTGTCAGCCTTAGCTGATCCCTCGTTCAGCCATTTGAGAGTTGTCCCTCTCTGTATCCCTGGGCAGGGTGCACAGGCACTATCCATTTGCCCGTCCGACTGCAGCCAGGGGACGGCAATATCTGGCTCACAATATAATGCATCGCCAGTCCCATCAGAGGCCACAATGCAGAACGCTAACCATAACCCAAGCACCTGCCTCCCAGGATGGAACTGTGTGAGGAGGGAGGAGGGCTGAGAGATAGACGCAGGAAGAGAGAAACAAACAATTATAAATCGCAAATCATGCTCTTGTCATCCCCGAAGTGCAGCTTGAGGTGACTTTAGTTTCAAATGGTTAAAGCGAGATAGATAACAAGTGAAAGAATTTATAAAGAAAATGTGGAATCCTGCCTCTTTCAAGCACATCAAAGAACCCATTTTCTCTTGAGCAGCAGGAGGGTGAAATCACAAAGCAGACTCAGCTCTCTGCTTCCCATTCTCCCCTAACTTTACAGATTTAATGAAGTCAAATTACAGTGCGGGTTTCCATGGGAAAACTGTGACTGAATCACAATGTATTACCAAGTAACAGGAGCCAGTGATTGAGGGATACGTTTATCACTAATGACAGTTATTTTATAAGAAAGCTCAAATAAATCATTTCGCAAGAATATTATGACGCAACGAACACTCCTTACTCCTCCTTTTTTAACTAGTTCTGTGGAAATCGAACATTTGTAGGGTCAGGAAAGCTCACTATATTTGATTATTGTTGTCCAATTTTAGGAATTTAGTTTGGAATAAAGTCACGTTTAAGGATGGATTATGAAAATGTCTCTCTACCTGTAAATGTATTTCCAGCAGTGTTGGGGAAGCAACTGCTTCACAGGTATACTCCAAAAACCTGATTATAACGGGTATACTCGTGTGCATGTAAATACAGTGCAAGTACACTTCACTGATGCCTGAAAGCACTGTATTTGGTAATTGTTTAAGATAATACATGTGCAAGTCTTAGTTTTACTAGGTCATGTGACTCTATTAAGTTCTCTCTCTCTCTCTCTCTCTCTCTCTCTCTCTAGCTTTCTACTGAAAACGTTATAGGATTTTGAAAATATCGTTGCTACACAACTGCTACTGGAAATGTTGTTGAACTACAACAAGCCACGACTGACACACTGATTTCTGGTGAAAGTCGGAGTCTTGAGGATCTTAAAAAGAAATAAAAACCATTTAATATGAAATTCGGGGGCGCCTGTGTAGCTCGCCTGGTAGAGCACGCGCCCATATATAGAGGTTTACTCCTTGACGCAGCGACCGTGGGTTCAACTCCGACCTGAAATGCTGCATGTCGTTCCCCCTCTCTCTCCCCCTTCATGTCTTCAGCTGTCCTATACAAATAAAGGCCCAAAATGCCAAAAATAAATAAATAAATAAATAAAATGATATTCGGCATTTATTAAAATGCATAGATTCCAGGCCGGGATCGGGAATCATCTTGTTTGGAAAAAAATTACCACAGTGCACCAATGCAAATCCAAGCCAACCATCAAAATATGTGTTCTGACATCTCCAGGGAGCATGTGTAGCCTCCTTTGGAACACGGTGAGGTGACACATGGATGTGAGTGGGGAGGGAGAGCCATGTGGCCTGTGGCGCACCTTCCTCCCGCTCTCTCAGCCTCTCCCTCCACTTCTGTCTCTCGTGATCTCTTTCATGCTCGATCCCTGTTCTCCCCTCCCCTTTTATTTACTTTTCTCTGCCCTTCTGTCCCCTCTGCTCCCCCACAGTTTCCTACCTTCTTTTCGTGAGTAAGGCAGGAGATGCAGTGAGGTGCACTCAAGATGATGACCTACTCTTGATGTACTGTGTTTGAGACAACGTTGAACTTCCATGGGAACGGAAAGTAAGCAAGCACAGCTCCACTTATATCGCTACAGTCCACCTTTGTTGAGTCCAAGACAAGACCAAGACCAGGACTAGTAGAGTCCAAGTCAAGACGGAGTCCAAATGAGAGACAGTCAAGAGAAGAATTCATAGTGCAAAGTGCTCGCTGACGTTGTGTCTGTGGCCAAAATGAAAATGATCGATGCCTGATGATTGAGGTATACGATGCAGCCAGGCGTATACCAGGCGAACAGTGTCAATGCCCGTTCTAGATGGATTTTGAATTAAACCAATACCTGTTTTCTGAACAAGCGTGCTTCATCAATGGTTTTGTTTTGAGGGAAAAGTTACAGTGCTATAACAAGTTACAGCATATAGCGCTAGACTCGGTCAAGACCAACGAGTAAATTTGGCGAGTCCAATGGCCGAGTCAAGTCCGAATCCAAATACTGACGAGTCCAAGATAAGTCCGAGACAATAGAAAAACATCTTGATTACTACAGCCCTGCCAACAACATTTATTAATGTAGGCAACTTTGGAGATTTTTTACTGATGCAATACATTTGAGTTTGAAAATTAGCAACCTTGAAAAACAGTAAAAAAGATTAAAAAAAAATAAAATCAACAGTAATATGTTGCTTTTGGCTCCCAATTTAAGTAATTACATCAAAAGAAATATCCATGAAAAAATCATGCTTACTTCCTCTCAGCTATTTGATATAATTTACATTTGATACACTTTCAATTTGAGCCTTTTCTTCTTTAATGTGGCCTAAAAGCACAGACTTGAAAGGAAAGCAAAGCTGCCTCTTGAACAACCTATATAGCATCTCCCACCTCTTTTCCAGTTTTTTACTCATTCCAAATATGGCTTGGAGAGGGCAGCATTCATCACTTGCCAGCGGCAAGTCCTAATGAAGCCGTCGTTTGTCTGCCTAATGGTACCTGGGCTCCATCTGTCATTGGCAAGCCAATGCAGAGACACGCGGCATTCACCTTGCCAGCACTCGTTCGCTGACAGAGAGGGGGGATCACGTCCGACCTTACCCTGTGTGTGTGTGTGTGTGTGTGTGTGTGGCTCTTTTTGCATGCTGTGAAATCCCTGTAACAACACTACTGTGCAACATGGCCTCTTGCTCTTGGCCGGCTGAGTGTTTTTGGCTAGGAGAAAGCGTGCCACTGCTTCTGCGCCACAGCTCCCCACAATGTGGCTCGGAAAGGGAGTGTGACATATGTCTGTGTTGTTGGAAAATGTGGGGTGGGTGTGCGTCTTTGCAGCTCGACAGCTGGAGCTGGCCTCAGCAGCCTCTCTTTGGGGAGCACTTTATGGTTCTTGCGCCTACTACACTTCCATGGCCTGAAGGCTGGTTTGACAACAGTTAACCTTGGATGTATCTAGCCCACTGACTAGCCTACAAGCACAGAAACACACATGTACACACACACACACAGTTAATGTCAGCACACTTCAAAGCCCCACTGTACAGTTTTAACACCCCGTAGAGAAACATGCATGAGAACGCACTTCAACAGGAATACGCTCCACACTAACACTCCTCACTGTGTTCCACATAGATGTGTCATGCATGCATGCAGCACAAACACATAGGACATCTTCTACCTAAAATGAAGGCTGACAATCATCACTTTTTAGGCTTTCAGTATTTAGCAACTGAGTCATCCAAAAAAAGTGATCCTACTTAAGTATTTTAGTGTAGAAATCCTAATCCTCTTTCCCATTCATTCTCCCAGTTTGCCATCACTTAGCCGGGCTTATTTGCGTGCCTTCACGCCAGGGGGTGTGGGGGAAATCCATTACTTTACTTTATGATGCTACATCTGTTTAGCCATCCCTGCAAATTAAAGCACCGCCAAGCCGGCTCATCGCTCAGCACACTCAATTAAAATGGCTCTGGCTTGTGTACAAATATGCTTCCTAGACCACTTTTTTTTTTTGCTTTTAGTCTGCTGTTGGGGCGCAGTGGAGAAGGACCGAGATGAAGTCAAATAGATAAGTGTGGTGAAGAAGGCATTTGTCACGGTAGTAAGTAAAATTACCATTCTATTTTATTTTTTTATTTGCTCGATTGCCGTGCATGAGCTGAAGCCCGGAGAGTGTGGATGTGTAGCAGCAGCAGCCAGGCATGTGAATGTTCCGGTTAATGTGCTTGTATACAGTATATCCCTGAAAGCATTACATATGTATGCATGCTCTGATGTATGCTTGTGGGAGTGTCTGTGTGTGCGCACTCCTGTGTATGATCACCTTGGAATTACTGCCATGAAGCCGGCACTGTGGAAAAACTGATGCAGCAGTATGCATGAGGCCATATGCAAATAGTTCCAACAGCAAAAAAAAAAAAAAAGTATTTTGTTTTCCTGCAGAAATTTGCTAAAAAATAAAAGGTAAACACAGAGAAAGTTCAGATGACTTATTGTGCAGTTCTTGGAGTTACCCAATCCTGATATTTCGACTGTACTTGCTTAATTAGTTCAGTAAATCCAAACGGGTTTAATTAGTTTCACAAATCTTTCAGCAGATCAAGCCTTAGTATAGCCACTGGACATATCACTGGGTCCCACTGTGGTGCAAGGATTTGCAGCGGAGAGAGAGAGAGAGAGAGAGAGAGAGAGAGAGAGAGAGAGAGAGAAAAGCACAACCAGATAATTTTAAGGAAGAGGATTGTGTTTGGTTCTAATGTTTGGGGACTTGAGCTGGGGGAAAAAAAGCCATGCTCCAAGGGCTACATCTCTGCCTCGTTTTCTCTCCACCTTATTGAGGCTGACAATGGACAAGAGCGGCGTGGCGAAAAGTAATGAGAAAAAACTGCATAGCTGCCCACGCAATCATCTGTGTCAGAGGCCACACAACGAAACACAGGGTTTGCTTAAATGAGCTTGACAAGCCCAGAGAATATTAATTTTCTCTCCCCTGATTTTATCTCCTCGCACATGTATTAATAAACCCTTTCTCATCAAGGCCACAATATGGAAATGATGAATGGTCGTCCAAATTGGAAATGTGGTTCGCAGAGGTGTGTGTGATACTGAGAAGGTGTGGGGTTAGGTGGAGGTCAAACACACACACACACAATACAAACACAGCGAAAGCACAAAGTCACACATACACTGGCCTCCCGGGTAGCTAACCCTGCAGGAGATGGCTTGAGCGGTCTGATTGGGGTGCTGACCAAAATGAGATGGTAGACGCCCCCTCTGCCCTAACAGTAAATGGCGGGAACACAGCCTGTAATAATAGCCACTTATGTGGCCCTCACACAAAACACACAAACATACACGATTGTTCTGCACGCACCAAAGTCCGAAGAAGTTAGAATTACAGGTTTGCCCTCCTGATTGCAGACCCCTCGGAGTGTGCAGGCTCTGCCAGCCCGTGCAGGTACACACGGTCTCATAACACATTGTTCAGGCCCAATCAGTACAACTCTGGGTTTGGATAAGGATCATAGCAGATGTACTGTTTCAACAGAGGGAAATGTATACTTTGAAAAAGGCACTCCTACCTTAAATAGAAACCTGAAATATGATCGCCCACTTCAACCCGAGCATGCTCAGTTTCACATTGATACACATATTTTTTGTTCTGCAAAATGCTCTTTAATATTGCCATGCTGGCACTGTTACTCGTAGAACTGAATCCCAATTGTTAAGAATACAATCTGAGAGTCATTCCAAGGGAGCATGGTGTGCCACTCAATGCACAGCGCATGAGAATGATGTGATTTGCAAGCACATTTTTTACCACAGCGTAAATTATTATTGTGAAAATATCTATGTCTCAGTTTACAGTAAGCCATTCTGAGACAAATGTATTGTGACTAATAGGATGGTACATTGAGTTAATGTCAGGACAATCGATTTCAATTATGGAAAGCAAACAGTGGCTATGTGGCGTGAGATCATAACGTATTCTGCTAGCGTCATTATGCAGGGGGATAGAGATAGCAAGTAATGTGTCTCCACGCTTTGAATCTGTCAAATCTCCATGTATTAAACATATCATTTCCCTCCTTATGGCCCCACTCTGACTTACGTCCCTGTGCGATTATTGATCTCAGCTGTCAATCTTCGCCACTGGAGTTTCCATGAGCATGTAACATTACTGGAACACTGTGTGCACACACACGCAAATAAAGCAGATACGGTTTCAGTAGAAAACTACATGAATATGAGAGGCTTCCAGAGAAGCAGCGAACATGAGAGGGAAAAAAAAAAAAGAGAGAATCGCTTCTTTTATCTGATATACCAGATACCAGATCCCAGCGAGGGGCAATATGCTGTAGTAGATGTGGGATTGCTGAAAAGATAGGGGAGGAACATGGTGTAGCTAAAATTAATAGCAAGGCTGCCGTTTGAAAGGCTTCATTGAGTTTCTCTCTACGGAATCCTTATTGACATCTCAAAAGTAACTTCAGAGTTCAGATTAGGGGAAAAAAAAACCAGAGAACCTAGTTTAACATCTGTGTTATCATCTTTGTTGGAAAGTAAGATATATAAAGAAATTGTTCCCCATCTGAAAATGTGTCAAGTTTCATCTCAGTCATGACCATTTATTGTATGACAAGTCAAGGGTCTGTAACATTTTCTAGTTATCACCAAACACTAAGGGGGTTTTCACACCTGAAAGTCCGAGCCAAGATCCGATCAAGGTTCATGTTTTTGCATTTGATCCGGTAAGTTTTGGTTTCACACTGCAGTTATGCAAGCGCACTAAAGATCTACACGTGACAAAACTCCATCATCACATATGTCAGCTGCATCTCCTGATACTTTTTTGATTTGTTTGTTGCCGGGCTTCCCCGGTCCTATCGTATCCTCTCTCTGTGTCGGAGTTTTTTCAACTGACTGCTGATCTCCCCTACTGTCGCGGCTCTTTTTGTTTTGTTGCGATGTTGAGAAGCAAGGCACGGGAACTTTCTTTCTGCAGCATTTATTCAGAGACAAACAGAAACCTACACTGTACATTTACTACCACTTAACAAATAAACTACTGATTCATTCTCTGCTGTGATAGCCGACAGCTGTCTGCTCTGAGCGCATTCACCGTCACACACCCTCTCATGTACACTGAGCTATTCCTTAAAAAGGAGCCTATAACACGATGATAGCCTACCAGAGCTTCCTTTATTTGCTCCAAAAGTCTGAACCATCCAAAAAATGCTTTCACACTATAAACGATCCGGACCATGGTTCAGTTTGATCCGGACCGAGATCACCTCTTTTGGTCGGACCAAATTTCGGCCGTTTGGTCCGGACCGTGGTCCAGGGGAGGTTTCACACCTGTAATTTTGGTTCGGATCAAAGTGAAAAGTTCGAAGGTCCGGACCAAACGAGGTAGGTGTCAAAGCACCCTAAGTACAGATCACTTTAGATTATTACAATTCATCTTGTGGGAAACACAAATGCTTTTACCTTATTAAATTGGAAATCAATCCTATGTCAAGATGTTTTACTTTGAACCAAAAATATCTAATGGTGCTAGATGAAACTATTGAAAACTATTAGGCTAGTGGGATACCTCCATCTGTGCTAGATGAATATATATATAGAATATTTGTTGGGATATTGGCTGGATGGTGCGAATAGTGACGGACCAACTGACAGACCAACAGTTCAATTGACTGCCATTGTCATCCTTTTAGCTGTGCCGCTAGCAAGGCTAAGAACATGCATGTGGCAACTGTTGTTGAGTTCCAAATCACATACTTTTTTATTTTATTTTTACTTTTAGTATGTACTGCAGTTGCCATTACATTGTACATAATGTTGCATGCAGTATGAATATAATTGGGGCATACTACTTCTTCATATCATTGCGCCTTAAACTTTGACCCTCTTGCTCATATATGCTGTGCAAAAGAATTGTGGGTCAGAATAACCAAAAAAGCATGCTGGCTTGCATACCGCAAAATCTGCCTGGATGCAGTAATGTAGGACTCCTGGTATTTTTGGCATACTACATTTGACATACTAAGTATTGGGATATACTGTATTAAATCTTTTTCTGGCATACTAAATAGTATGGTAGTATGGATATTGGAATGCAGAGAGAGTCATCACCCATAGGTTTTGAAGTCTGGATTTGAACTTGCTGCTGCCTTGAAACCAAACTGGCCCCAGAAAGTCAAGCTTGAGAAATAGTTCCTGTGTGGCGAAGCAGCAACCACCACAGTTGAATGTGATAGGCTGAGTCTCCTGTCAATCACACACACACACACACACACACACACACACACACACACACACACACACACACACACGCTCCTTTAAAGCCTAAATATTCTTCACAGAAAATATTTTTAAGACTGAAACCCTATCTGCTTATGGGAAAAATGTTACCCACATGGTACATCAAGATAATAGTTGACTTTTTTTTAATAGATCATTTTGGACACTTCCACATTAGCTTCAGTGTTTAGCTATGATGCCGTGTCAACAGGCCATGTTACACTGTTATGAAATAAAAACCTATTTGGAAAATGAATTAAGAAAATATTATGAGATATTGGATTCATTCAACTAAAACGTTTCATTCCAAATGTTCTAAACTCTAAAACTGTCTCACGGGATGTTTAAGTTGAAATATAACTGCATTTCCACAGTGGATTTATTCACTACAAATTGTGTAGAAGAGAATGTGCTACAGTATATTACTGCTTTTGTTCTTTCCTATTATTATTGCATAAATTGCCTGTGTTCACACAAACAGCCCACTTTATGTGACATATCAGTCGCTATCACAGAACAATCTCTTTCACAGCGTTATCTATCCCCTGGCTTCTTCACAGTCAATAAACCCGTGGCTGAGTCTCAGCTCTCCAAAAGAACTTTCTATCTTTTTACATCATATTTTCATTTCAGCGAGTTACAACTAAAGCTCATTACTGTTTAAACATATTTTTTCAACCAGACCAAATGGGAGTGGTTCTATTGTTTCCATGCCGGTACAGATTGAGAAACTGACGAAGCAGACATGTTCACTTTCATTAACCAGCAGGAAAAATAGCATAAATATTCCCATCTAGTCATATTGAGTTGACCTTTTACACCTCAATAGTTTCATTCGATCCATTTATATCTCCATGAAATCCCCATAAGGGCTTACACCTTTTTCACTTTTTTAAATTCATTGTTAGCGAAGCTGCACGTCCGTATTTATTTCCGTGTTAAGAGGCCACTCTGTATTCACTAAAATACATTGAAGTATCCTGAAGCAATTGAATAGACTTAACCTTTGGGTACTGAAGTTTAGCAGTAATTCACAGCACCCCACTCAACCACTTAATCCTCATACACAGAGATTTACATACTCCACTTGGATGCTTATGCAGACACACATCAAGCCTGTCTCTTAAGAACATGATGTGTGGAACACAAGCACGCACATGCGCGCGCACACACACACACACACACACACACACACACACACACACACGCCACGTGCTGGGCTAGTGCATCCTGGGGATACAGAACATGCGAAGGATAGCAACATTGCTGAGCCCAAACAAAATCAGCCAGCCCATTAAATGATGCGTGACTCAGAAATCGTGAGTAATTTCTCTTGATGGTGTCTCAACGTGTTTTAACGCTCAGATACCTAAGGTCATTTTTACAGTTCATTGTCCGTCTGGTTTTATTTTCTAAAAAAGCTTGTAAAACATCAACCCTGTTGTCTACAGTCAATTTATGAACATCATTTTTTTTCAGGAAAAACTGGGCTATTAGAATATTTGTGCTGCAGTGAGGTCACTTGAATGTAAAAAAAGGTTTTATGACCTTAAAGACAAATAAATAAATAAAACGGAACATGAATCTCACAGATATGTATTGATATCACACACATATCAATAAAAGCTAAGCCAATCTCCTGTCTAAATCAGTTCCCATATGTATTAGGAGTCACACTGTGAAGAAATACACATTATATCTTATACAGTTGACAACATATATAAAGTTTTTCAAAAAAAACGTCCAGATGCTTTTGCCCTCATGACATTCACTAATGCCAATAATCAAATAATAATGTCATATTTATTGAAATCACACACACAGCAATGTTCTAAAACAGTTTGGAGTTATGCAGTGCAAAAATAAACATAATGAACATTATAACTCATGTAAAAGGACAAACTATTTACATTTCTTCAAAAAAGCCCAAATGTGTGCCACATCTCAAAACATTCTTCTCTGTAGAACGGTAATAGACTGGAGTGATCTATCTTTCCACTCTATAGCCTTTGTTCTAGCTCGGATTCGCTGGAGTGATCCATCTTTCCACTCCATAAACTCTTTGTATGACGGACCGGCCTTCCCATTGGTTGAAAGACGTCAACACAATCTCGCAAAGCATCATGGGATATTCAAAATGGCAGCTAGTATCAAGCTAGCGGTAAAAATGACGGGAAATTGATAAATTATGGACAACAAGTGGATAAATCTTGGATACAAGCGTTTGGATTTATTGCTGAACAACTCCGAAAAGAGGCACAACTTCCAGGCTGGATAGAACACCTTCTGTAAAGGCTACAAAGACACCCCCGTGATGGCTAACTCCTTAGCTTTTAGCAGGAAAAATCGGTAAGTGGCTAAATTAAACAGTTATCAAATTATCTAAATATTAATCAGAGGTGCCGTTTCGTACGGTACCGTATCGTGGACGATCCCTTAGGACTCTTAGGTAAGTCATTTATATAACGATGCCGAAGATTCACAGAGGAGGCGAGCAGAAATGGAGCAGAAAAGGAGCATATTGACTCTGCTGAGTGTCCCACGAATTATGTCCCTGAATGTACAGTGGGGCAGTTAGCAGAAGGTCAGCATCATGATGTAAGCTCTGGAGGTCAGCAGTGTGACACAGTGGCACCAACAAAGTGAAATATTACAAGTGTTTCTCTTCTATTCAATTAGCTTTACATCAGCAGCACACAGCTGTAAAAATATAATGACAATATGTATTCCCATGCAGCCAACACTAACCGCCAACACTCATACTGGATATTACAACCTTAAATCATCTAAAAACACCTTCTGTAAAACATGCAAATAATGAACCACATGGGGAGGCTACCCAATGTAATTCTTGAGCATTTGTGTGCATGTGTTTGGGTGCGTTTGCAGGCAACGTGAGAATCACCTGCTTATCTAATTCCAGCTCACGTGACACCGACAAATATATGTAGTGCAATATCTGGTGTTTTCCCCATGTAAGGTGAAAATTAACAAGAGGAGCAGACAGTAAAAGATGAGAAAGGGTGGAGAAAAAGTAGGGAGGAAGAAGGGATAAGTTCTCATAATAGAAGACCTATTGCTCAAACCACATATTTATAGATCTGAAATGGAGATGAATGACCCGCTGGATGTCTTCTGTGATTAGAGACGATTAGACGGCAGCACTGCCACCGAAGATACCAAATCATCACTTTTCATGCTGTTCACTGGGTGATTTCATTCAAACTATAAGTGTAGGGTTAGGGGTTACATGCAGGAATATGATTTTAGCACTGGTTGCCCCAGTGGGAACCAAACTTCTAACCAATTTAAAATTGGTCCCAGTCTTTGCATTCCACTATTCAGAAATCTGACAGATATTTGTGGACTTTCAGTGAGCCACTTATCGCTGATTATTCTAAGTTTCTGAAAACTTGTCAGATGAAATGAAGGGGAGGCAGAAAGGGGGAGGGGGAATCCATTAGTGTACAAGTTAGAAAGCCAAAACACCTTTTTTTTACACGATTGCAGGGGTGTGTAATTGCAATGCCAATCTTCAGGTTTCAAAAGTAAATTAAAACCAAATCTACCACCACTTTTGGAACTTTATATGTAACGTTTTACATAAATGTGATAGAGATTTGAGGTTGCATTGTTGCTCTATCACCATAAAAGAATAGGAAATGTGTATTCTGCCACATCAATCTGTTTGTAGAGTTTTAATAGTGCTCAGACTAGCATATACTTTAAGCATAATGATTACACAACTATGAGAGACACATTAACTATAACGGTTATTTAGAAGGAACACTTTTCACTGGATATATAGCTCTACCCTTGTTTCTATTACCACACGTTATTAGAACATGCACAAAACCATGATTGGGGCCAGTTAACAAATCATTAATGTTCAATATTTTATGTATTTTAGGTTACTCACACAGCAATGATGACGCTATGACCAGCCATAATGTCTGGCGCCCTCTGACCGGTTAGACATTACCCTCTTTATACCAAGCCCTGCTTTTTGATTTCTTACTTGTGTTATTATTTAAGGAGTGCAGTCACAGCTAATGGTTGCCATCATCCTCCATCCTCCTTAGAGCCAGAGACGCACTAATCAATGCAACTCTGACAAACATTACCCACAACATGCATCACGTTACTAATAGCAGAGGGCTAATAATATACAGGTGATAAAACATTGATCTACTGCCATGAATATGAAATTAAAGGTGCATATGCACACAAACGCCCACGCGGCAGATTCATGTTTACTTTCAGTCGCATAAAATAGTCTGATCATAACTAAGCACAAAATACGACATGTTGTCTGAAAACAACCTGCAAGTGTGGTGTCTGTAGCATGCGATAATTGGCCACCGTGTAAGTGGCATGCAGCTATAATAAACTGTGATTTGACAGCTATAAAAAGCTTTTTTAACACACAATCCCCGCCCTCCCTCAGTCTAAATTATTCCAACTCAGATTGGGAGGGTGCGAGGGAATGCGGATAGAAGTGGATGTTAAAAAAGCAAGCAAAAGACGCTGGAGGGTTTGTATGTTTGCAAATGAAGGAAGCAATAAAAGGAAAAAGAAAAGTCTCCGGGGAAGTCTAATCACTTTCATTTTGCATCTCTGAAGAATTAGACCAAGTTAAACAGAGCAAAGCCACCACGAAGGCAGCAGAAAGTGATGCCTAGCTGGAGATATCCTAATGGATGGCTTTTACCTCGAGGTCATTAAATAATTATCTTGTCGTGGGTAAAATAGGACGTTCCATCACTCCGGTCCACAGCTGTTCATATAGAAAGGCCTTTGAAGAATTCATATCTTAAAATATGTACATTGTGGGCTCTGTATGTGTTAAAGAAGATCTTGCCATGCTAGATATATTATTCAAGTGTGTTTGTGAGACTTTGAAAGTGGGTTAAACTATATTTATTTGTGTGTGTGGTAAATGAGGATTATAAGGAGATTAATTGTAATCATATTAGCGTAACATGTAGCTGATCATTTTCTGAATATTTAAATCAATATTTGATGTAATAGGGTTTTGACTCATCTTTATCTTGGATCTATAGGCCTTTAAAGTGCTCATATTATGCTCATTTTCAGGTTCATAATTATTTTTAGAGGTTATATCAGAAAAGGTTTACATGGTTTAATTTTCAAAAAGACACCATATTTTTTGTTGTACTGCACATTGCTGCAGCTCCTCTTTTCACCCTGTGTGTTGAGCTCTCTGTTTTAGCTACAGAGTGAGACATCGCACTTCTGTACCATCTCTGTTGGGAGTCGCACATGCGCAGTAGCTAGGTAAGGACTACTAGCCAGTCAGAAGCAGAGTATGAGGGCGTGCCATGCTAGCAGCTATGTGAGCATTATAACGCGTTACAGAGTGACACACGTTCGTCACGGAAGTGAAGGCTGGACTACAATAGAGCTGTTTGGAGCAGTCTGTGATAATATGACAACTTTAAGCCATTAAGTGCTTACAAAAGGGAGTCTTCCAAGTGTCTGCCTGTCTCTGTCATTACTAAAAAAGACCAAAAGAAAAAGCCATGTTTTGAAAATGAAAAATATTCCCTTCCACCCTCTTCTTCATTTTCTTCCTCTTGTGCACTTTCCAGTTTTTTTCCCCTCTCACTGGGCTTTACTGGAACAAATCATTAGTAACACATACTGCTGTTTTTCTCTGGGTGAGCCAGGCTCATTTTGACACACTCATTATGCCTTCCCTCTTTCTGTCTCCCTCTCCTCTCCCTCACACACACACTTTCTATCTCTTTAAGCCCTGACCTCCCTCCTTCCCTCCTTCCCTCGCCGCTGCACACTGGGCCATGCAATACATCACTGTAAAAGCTGCCTCTCTCTCTCAGGGGCGCCTGGGGTGAAGGCCCTGCTGGGCTGGGGTTGAAACCATGGCCACAGGCCCGATCTCTGTCCAAAGATGGCTAACTCTGAGGCTGATCAGAGGTCTGCTTTTCCCACCAGGAGCCCACTGATACTGGCAGCTTCAACACGCTTGCTTGTTCCTACCTTCTGTGTTCCCAAATTTGTGTTCCACGTCTGACTTGATGTCTTGTCTCTTTATGCGTTTACCAATCTTTTCTCTCTTCTCTCACTGCTTCATGTCGGACCAGTGCAGGGTATGCTTGGAGCCGAGTGCAGAGCATGGCAGGGGGAGAGTGAAGAGGGAGGGAGTGTGGGAAGCAGATGCTTGTGACAGTGTGGGGGCGGTAATGAGGGTCCCTACAACGGAGAAACAATCAGTAAGGCCTGAACACACAGCCCTCTCACACACACACGCAAAACAGCGAGGGAGTAATGGGCTGGCAAAGGCCCGGGGCCAGTCTCACTGACACACACACACACACACACACATTCGACACACACTGTATGGTGAATAATGAAGAGGGAAACTGCCACCATCACTGCCAACCACTCACTGAGCAAAATAAAACCAGCCAAAAGTATATCATCCGCACCATTTCTGTAAAATATTCATTTTGAACAAACAAACACCACGCCTGGCTCAGGTGAATCAGCTCAGTGTGAAACTACAGTAAATGGAAGAGGGGGTGGGAGGGGATTTTCTGGCACTCTCAGCCGTTCTATCTCACGCCAGGACGGAAGATATGACATCCCAGTGTGTTCCCCAAGCCTGCCTCTAATATGCACGCAAAGCCCTTCAAAAGCATTACCCCATCGATGGGAGATACTTTCATTGTGCTCGACATTTTGGTGAGGAGGAGGTTTCGATTCACCAAAGCGCGGGCGCAGAGGAGGGAAAACAAACGGTACTTGCAGAGTGTGGCATTCACGTTGCCGCGCAGACATTTTTAAGAAGTGGGGCAGAGGAGAGAGTGCGTGTTGAGGAGAACAAGGCTTGAAAATAGCCTGGGATAAAACAGAGACAGCACGGCTGCTTATGTGCGCACGCACACAGCGCTGCAAAAGAACTGCACAAGACAACGGGCAAGAAAACACACACACGCATAAACAAAGATGCATGCATAAATACACTGACAACCACGCTTGCTTGCTCAGACAGAATCTAGAGTCTAAATCAGTGGCATGCTGGACAGTTTCAGGTGAGGAAGATTGATTACGATTGATTATGTCACCACACAAAGTGGTAAGTCTTTATCTGTCTCCCCTTTTAAGGCCTGCAGATCAATCCACTGAGCTTGATTTGGTTAAGATAGCTGCCAAGCAGAGTAAAGACTTACAGCAAGGGAGATGTTAACTAAAATGATATACACAGAAGACATTGCTGTGTAATGTTGTGTCTGATGTGATTCAGCACTCTACGCTGCATCATCGTGACCTTTGAAGATTCCTCATTATATTGCTTTTTAGGTACCATAATTAACATTTTAAATTTTACGGGTAACTTAAAGTAATAACTTGCCTCTTTTCTTTAGTAAAGTCAAATATAAAACCGTGCTAAAGACAAAGACACGGTAAGACAAGGTCTTAAACCCTTTTCTTGTTTTTATGTTTTCAAAAAGTTGGAAAGACACTTAGACTGAGAGAGCACGCTGGCACCACAGTACCACCTAAAGTCTGTGTATTTGTGTGTGTGTGTGTGTGTGTGTGTGTGTGTGTGTGTGTGTGTGTGTGTGTCAGCTTATGACTCATATCACGGATCTCAAGAATGACAGCAGTCAGTTTGCATTACGTTTACAAATACAGTGATGTATTTGACCCGGGTGTTTATCCTAGCCTCTTCCCCCGCAGACGCAAACTGACAGTGACACAGTTACAGCCGCAGACACAAAAGACACACACATACGCGCACATTCACTATTACACATTTTCCTGTTCCCTGCTTGACGCTCGGGAGCCAATTTGAAACGGTAGGTCCATGGACGATCAGCCCTCTGCTGTAATTGGGTCCCTTGTCACCCAGCAAATTCATGTCAGCATTGGTCACATGGGATACTAATCTAAATGGCATCAGTGTCCTACTTTGTGTGTGTGTGTGTGTGTGTGTGTGTGTGTGTGTGTGTGAGAGAGAGAGAGCGAGAGAGCACTGGAGAAGCAAAAAAAAAAAAGGTAACTTTGAGAAGTGAGAGGTTGCTTGTAAATTGTGTGCAGGGCTGTCACTGGGCTACATTTTAAAAGAGCTGTCCTTCAGCTGGGAATATGACAACTCTACATGCAGTCTGGTTCAACTTGTTTCCTTTAGTTTCTAAGAGGTAAGTATAGAGTGTTATCTTAGACTTTTAAGAGCGGGGCAATATTTGAAACAAATCAATCAACTACGTGCAAAGACAGTTTGATATGACCTGTGGAGCTGCCACAGGGTGATGAGAAGTCACTGAGGAAGTGATGACTAAAATCATTAATTAAAATCTTATAATAAATGTGTCTTTGTAACTTGAACTCACACTTT
Organism: Sander vitreus; assembly: GCF_031162955.1. Lineage (NCBI taxonomy): Eukaryota > Metazoa > Chordata > Actinopteri > Perciformes > Percidae > Sander > Sander vitreus. Next base: position 20,885,024 of record NC_135872.1, on the reverse strand, counting down.
TATCACTGTCATGTGGTTTGAAGCCGCGTTTCCAGTTTCTAAAATGTGAGAATTTTTCTGCATTGAGTACTTTTACTTTTAATGCTTTAAGTACATTTTCCTGATGATAGTTTTACTTAAAGGTCCAGTGTGTAACGTGTTTAGTTGTTCATTATCAAAATCTGTGTTGAACATTCACAAACTTGTCCTTCTTCATGAATATTTACCACCACCATCAATTCCAAGTATTCCTTTTGGCTTGAAATTTTACATTTGCATTCGCATGAACTGGGGTAGACACTCCATATTCATGCGCCATCTTGATTGAAAAGAGCAAGAGACCGGCTTTTTGAAGCATGAAGGCTACCGTAGCTGTAATACGTACTTTGAACTGCGTGGTACGAGAGAGTTGATTGCGATATATGATCTCAACGCTAGATGGGAGAAATTCCTACACATTGGACCTTTAAGTAACATTCAATGCAGGACTTTTACTTGTAACACATTATTTTCACAGTGTGGTATTGTTACTTTTTACTTAAAGCTATAGTGCGTAGTTTCTGTCACCCCCATGAGTAATTCTAAGTCAATGACAACCACACTGTCGGCGCGTCCACATGATACAAGCCTTCTGTGATCGCGCACAGCCCCCCCAACCCTCCTCCACGCAGTTGCTAGTAGCCAAGGAGGACACGGAGGAAGAGGTAATTCTCTTCACTCGAGCTTCTGCGCGGTAAAGTCATTGGACAACACAATCTTCTGAACCATACAGAGAAACACAGAGAGTTTTGTGGAGCTGATAGTCTTAATTGGCTTCGTAGCAAACTCATTTGGCAATGGCTTGAATGTAACGGACGTTCATTAATATAAAAAGTTACGCACTAAAGCTTTAAGTCAAGGATCTGAATACTTCTTCCACCACTGGTGTGTATTCCCGTTTTTCAATGAGACTCATTAGCTCACAGTGTTATAAATCCAAAGAGCCACATCAAATCCCAATGCGGTCCTGTGCATGTTTGGATGTTGTAAAGAAAAATGTGGGTGAGTTGGTGGTTAACGTTAAACAGATGGTCAACCATCTGCATTATCATATTTTTCCAGAGAAATTGTGAACAAGGTGATGAACTCAGGGATAATGACTTACTATTTACTATGTCAGAGGGCGGTTATGTGAAATTAATCATCAACCCTTGAGCAAATCAGAATTACACATTCATCCAGGCCGTTGTATAATGAATATAAATGATGACCTTTTGAGCGCAGGATTTTTAACATGTCATGTTTCCTCAAGTAGGCTAAAGATGAGTCACTTTGGAGGAAATACTACTAAAATATGGAACTAGTGAATTGTATTTTTAAAAAGGTAATGTCCATTTACATCATAGGGAAGATAATGGGAAGCTTTACAGAGACAGCAGAGAGTAGTAAAGAGGCGGAGGCCATACTAAACGAACCTTAAAGCCATAATGATTGCACCTAAGCTAAAGAAAACTGATCAGGTATGTTTATAATGTTAGGATTAGATCATAGCATTAAGATGAACTAGTATGGATACTGCAGTGTTTCTGGAAAGGATCTATTTAGAGATATACTGTAGCAAATAGTTCAAATAATCTTTAACACTAAAGAGTAGAACTGTTATTTAGTATTAACATTGTTTCGATATGTTGCACCTGTCTGCACTTCAGACAGTAATACAATGATCAAACAGGTTGCCTTGATGGCTCCTATAGAGGCAGGTGTGAAATCTGTAGGCTATGGCTGCAAACTCCTAAAGCAAGTTAGTACAATCTACCGTGAAAGTCTGCGAGCGAGCACCATCTGTGTGGGGCTAAGTGATGAACTAGGAAGCTGCTGACACAGTAATCACAGGCATAGCTATGAAGCTGAGAAAAAGGGAATAAAAAAAGAGGTGTGAAGCAAAGTGGTAGAAAGACAGGATGGACGTAGAGAAAGAGAGGCAAAAAGAGCATGATTAATTATCAGGGGGCGATAGGGCTGGGTATTGTTCAAAAATGTTCGATACAGGTACCGATACCAACACCGTGACTTTGATAGCGGTTCCTAAGCGATACTTTTTTTTTTCGATCCCAATGATATAAAACATGTAGAATTACACATTTTTATTTATTTTTCAGCTCCTACTACGTGAGCCCAGTCATAACCTAGAGTTTCCCCTGCCTGTCTCTGCGACGTGTAACATTAGATCTTGGTAGAAGCATGCTGCATGCTTATTGGCTCACTGACACTGATGAGATCTACTCCTTAGGTATTTAAATTGGGTATTGAATGACGAGGCATTTTTCGATACTCAATACTTTTAGAGGTAATTCGGACGGTGCCTAAAAAGTATTGAATTTGGTACCCAGCACTAGGGAGGTGAACATTAAGCACTGAGCGTGTGATTAGTCTCAGCTTTAAACACTGTGGTCATACAGTGTTTGGTCAGATGTCAGTATCACAACATGCATCATTCCTTGTTTGTGTGTGTGTTTGAGCTACCAAGACGGGATGAACCCCCTCAGTAAAGTGAGTACCAGTGACTATGCAATGACTGTCCAAGTCATTTGTTTAACTGCCAATAAAGTAGACCATCTTGGGCTGCTTTATCCCATTTCTGGTGGCAGGGCTAAGATACAGCATACTGAAGTACTACAGTATGCTTGGTTTGTAGACTCAGTCATCTAACCACGCCCATATACGTTACTTCATCCAATCTTTGTCACCGACAAAAGGGTACTTTGTGGGTGTTAAACAACCAACCTCTCTCTCTAAATGAACGGCTGTAAATTGATGAATGCACTTGACTTAATATTTTCAGAGTTAGATTCATTGGGTCAAATACAATTTGAAACCGTTCAGAAAAAGTAAATGTAATATAAAATATTTGTCATTTATGTGTGTGGGGACCAAACAGGCCGGAATTCCTCGGCCAGAGGATGTCTCTATCAGCACTGCATGCTCCATTGGCACAAAAACGCTGAAAGCCCAGGAAAGGCTGAAAAAAAAATGTAAGTGAAAAAACTTGGAATGAATGGGGCACCATCTGGGAACACGGTATCCATTTCTAGTAATACACCCATGGGTCCAACACATTCCTTACTGTGCATTTAAATGGTAAATGAACTGCACTTAGAGTTTTTCCTTCTTAGCCTACAAAGGCCTTTACAAATTGTCTCTCATTCACCCATTCACACACATTGATGGCATCCGAGCTGCTATGAAAGACACTGGCCTAACCATCCGGAGGTTCAGCATCTTTTGTTAAGGACATTTTGACATATAAACAAGATGACCCATGGATTGAAGCGACCACAGTCAACGGACCACCCGCTCCTCCTGAGCCACAGGCCAACATGCATTTTCAAAGACTAAATAAAAAAAAAAAATTTAAATTTAAAAATTAAAAATCTACTTTCACAAGCAAATGGGCCCATATTTCACAAAGAGCTAGTGGAGTTTGTCTGCGCACCTAAAAGACTTCTCGAAAGCTTAGAAGCTCCAAAACAACAACCTTGTAATAAGAGTGTTCTGTCAACTACTTTTTAAGCCAACAGGGACGACAAGACCGTACAGCTGTCGTTGGTAACTTTGATAAAAAATTACTTTTTGTCATATTTTCTCAAACTGTCACTATATCCTGACAGTACTACATGAATCAGATCATCTGGCGCTCCGAATGGCATAAAGAAAACAACCTGTCAGAATATAGTGTTATAATCTTCAGCAAATATGACAAAAATATGTCAATAAAAGTCACCTACTGAACCTTTAAAGTGCTCCAAATATCCTTCCTTTTCTTCTAGAGTTGGACGCCTATGAACTCAGTGCGTCTCGGTATAGTGAGTAGGAGTGGACTGCCTGTTCTTGTCGGAAATAAAAATGTCAGAGGTAATTGCCTTTGAAATGCCTTTGAAATGCCTTCACCTGATGAAAATCATCAGTTTCATCTGATGGAGACTGTGGACGGATGTTTTGGCCCCCCCACACAGGAGCATATTCCCGATACGAGTGCCCTTCAGACGCATGCAACACAGGGTTCTCCCGTTGAGAGCCTGTTAATGGTAGAAATTAATAGCTGCAAGCTATCAAAGTGCAAGTGCAATTTTCGTTTCAAGCTCGAAGGGCCAAACCGCTTTATCCCGCAGCCTTCCGATGAGCGACCTCAACTGAATGACGTGCCAGCCATGGGTGGGTAAACCTATACCTTCTAGTTGTCAGACCAGGTTCTTGCAATTACCTGAAAAGGATTAGTGTGTACCCATGTTAAAGTATAAATGTTAAAAGGTGACTCTCAGTAGGCATCAGACATACAGTACTGCCTATTATCAAGTCTACTTAAGCCTGGCACTTGATGAAATGCAGTCAGAGACGCAGTTGGATCGACTTCTGATTCGAGATGAATACGAACAGGGTCTGGTAGATCCAGTGCCCCTTGTTTCTGATAAAGTACCCTCCTGTTAAGTGCTGTACAGAGGAGAGCTTTATTCATTGTAGTCTGCTTTGAGTGGTGATGACTACCTATCAGCCTCACTGCTGGGAGACAAAAGAGAGAAACGAGGGAGAGTGCAACAAGAACAACAGACCGATAGAATGAGTCCAACTCACCTTTCGGTTTGATCCATGCACATCTAAATTGGTGTTGATTGGGGGGGGGGGGTGTATTACATGTATACATGTACTGTACTCGCTTGTGCAATTGAGTGCAAAGCATGACAAATTACTTCTATTTGTGTGGCCTTTCAACACCAAAGCATACATTTTTACACATTGTTCTGACATTGTGTAGTTGTTTTCACACAGGGATAAACGGTTAAAAAGAAAATATAATTTAATCTTATTTACTAGAATACCAGATCAAAAACAGGGCGACAGGTAAGAAAGATGATGAAATAAACAGGTATGAATGAAAGACCGGAGCAAAAAGAAATATCACGGCTGCAAAAGAAAAACATGCATGTGACTTCCTGTCCAAAACCCTGAAGTTGGGGCGAGGCGCTCGAGGTATTGATTGGGTGATTTGTATGTGTTGCCGCTGCTCCTGAAATGTGTCTAGGAACATGTGTTGATGGATGTGTCTGTTGCTGGGCTCTCAGCCTGTGAGGGCCAGGGTGGGTGCTGGGAACGCTCCGACAGCCTCAAGGTTACCCGCCTGGCACCAAAACAGATGGATGCCCCTCATCGTAACTTTCTGTAATGTGTTCAACTCAATCATTCCCTCCCTCTCTATACAACATCTCTCTCATTCGCTAACCAATGCAGTTTGCAGAAAGAGGAGTTCCAGACTGGAAGTCATGATTTTGTTTATTACAGCTGGAGAACTTCCACATCTTCTCCTAGGTGCAACAGCTATGATATAAGGTTGGTAACTATTATGTTCCTGGTCTGTCTTAAAGAAATTATTCAACATTTTGTTTGCTTTCTTTTCGATTGTGAGATGACAAGATATTGTGATGTCTGTGTTAAGTATGGAGCTGGAGTCAGGACGTGTTTAGCCTAGCTTAACATAAAGATTGGAGGCAGGGGACAACAGCTGGCTCTGTCCAAAGTCAAAAAAGTGCATCCCTACACCTAAAGGGCTTTTCACATGGGGAGCGTTCATGCTCATCACACGCACACAAACTTTTCCCTACATGAGTGACACACAGTGCATATGAATGAAGAGAGAGATTCTTGCTGTTTGTGAGTTCCCTAAAATATAAAACTGTTTTCTAAACAGTTATCAGGACATAGACAGTGGGGCGTTTGCTTGTCAGAGCATCGGCACAAGACTGAATTTATCGGGTAACGTCCGTAATTGTGACTGTGCTAATTTAGCTAACTTTAGCTATCAACATTAACAATGCTTGGTAAGGAAAGACTAGGATTACCACCATTTGTTATAAATCAACCTGTGATTAGGGATATATGATACCACAGTCAGCTAATGTCATTCAGTTGTACGGCAGGGATACAGTATTGCACAGAATCACCATGGTTACCACGCATTGATCGCCTTGTGTTTAATCGCGGAGCGTTGTCCTTGACATGAGGAGCGTAGTGAGACCCCGCGGATCCACGCGACTACGCAGGTGAAGTGTTGCTCCCCGTGTGAAAAGCCCTTTATGCTCCCTAATCAACATACTGTATCTGGTTTGTTTAAATCTTAAAAATGTAATGGGACAATTTGTGGTTTTATTGGGAATTGCTGGAGCTGTTGCCTCCTGCCAAGAGTGTTTATGCTAAAATAGCTTACTTTAAACTGCCTTATATGGATTATTTTTGCCTACATGGTAGGGTGACCAGACGTCCCTGGTTTCCGGGGACAGTCCCCGGTTTCGGTGACCTATTCCCGGCTGGAGCTGTCCCCGGAAATGTCCCCGGTTTTCACTGTGATTGACAGACCAGAAATTGGAATGAAATAGTCGTGCACCCTACACGCACAGGCTCAAGACAGCCAGAGCAAGCCTCAGAGCTCAGAGAGGTTTTAGAATGCCCATTTTATGATGCTAAAATTACTGTTTATTTACATGGAGTCTGGTGGGTTTAGCGAACGCAATTTCGCAGACTTTTTATGTTTTAAAAAAAGGATCTTACCTTTAACAGAAAGGTCGACCTCCTTAGAAATCCTTTTCATAATGTTGTCAGACACTTAGAATATTAATCTGAGCCGGTCAGTGGCAAAACGAGCACTTTTATGAACGTAAAAACAAGCTGTACAATTGACGTCCTATTAACTTACATTGTAGCTTGTTTCGCCGTTTCCGACTGCAGCGATCTCATTTAATACTGAACCAATGTCAAAGGAAAATATTTCCTCAATAGTTTTAATTGTATCCGATACTCAATGAGCTGTTGCAGAAACAAGCCCAGCCTGAAGCAATAAAGCAAAAGCTGTCAGATAAATGTAGTGCAGTAAACATTACAACATTTCCCTCTGAGGTGTAGTGGACTACAAGTATGAAGTAGCAACAGGGGTGATTCTAGGATCAGACCTTTAGGGGGGCTCAGCCCCTAATGAGAATGTGACACGGATATGGCGCATGCAAAAGTGTTAACCCCATTGCTGTGACAAATTGCAAGAAAATTAACATTGAACTTACATGAAATGTTATCATATTTGCATTCTGCATAAATCTCTGCACACCCATTATTCTCTGTGAAATATCTCACTAACTCTTGCATGCATCAGTACAACAAGCGGTCCCTGAGTAATCCGGTTTTTAAATTGCAACAAAATTTCTACATGGTCTCCAGCTTTATAAAGTATTCTCAAGTAAACTATTTATGTCAGCACAGATATTTTTTGTAAATTGCTTAGCTAGTGTATTCCACCATAATGGTCATTATATTGCCAGATTCCAGACAATCCCACTTACTTATATATCCCACTTACAAATATAAATATATATTTCTACTGGTATGCTTCCTAGTGACATTAATGTAAAAATATGAAGAAAAAACTTTTCCACCTGTGTGTGCATGGTTAAAATTCTGAAGTGAAATATTCCCATCCACAGATATATGAATAATCAAGTCTAACCTCTGAATTTCTTTTCAAAGTGCACCAGATTGATGCATTTAAACATTAAAATACACAAAATTGTCTTACAGGGGAGCATGCCCATGGACCCCCCGTAGGGGGGCTTGTGCCCCAGTGCAGCTCTAGGTCTAGTGACCCCCCTGGGGCAGTGTCCCCGTTTTAAGTTTATAAAGATAAAGAAATTACCTGTTTTGGAGATATTTACGCTTCTGAGCTAAAAATGTCCCCGGATTTTGTCTCAGAAATCTGGTCACCTTACTACATGGGGGCAGCAAAACAAGCTGAAAACACAACATTGATGTGATATCACCTTATAAAGTCGCTATCGCTGGCCTGATGAGGACCAATATTCACTGTCTTTATAGTAGTTTTTTGCTCTCCGCCTACTACTGAGATAAATATAAAGATTTTTAGCTGCTAAATGCTATATTCACTAGCTTGCTGCTAACTTTGTCCATCTACAATTTGGTGCTGGGCAGGTCGTCTATACAGTAGTTGGGTTATCAGAGCTTTTTGGCTGAAAATTGCTGCCTGCTAGAGATGGAAATAAAGTTCAAATTCAGTAACCTATGGAGTTTTTGATTATTTATAGCGCCATAGAGCCATGCAAACTACTCGATTTACATTCAGCCGTTGGTTTTATGATATTCTACTCATGACAGATGGTGGCGGTATTGCACCAAGAAACATAAACAAGAAAACGGCATTTCAAATTAGATGCACTCAACATGTTTGTTAGACCTCAAGGAGACACACAATGAGTATTGTTACAGTAAGGGAGACTATCTTCTATTTGTTTAAAGTTAAATTCCACAGGGCGCCTTAAATGAGAACAGTGTTGTGGGCCACAATACTAAAACAATGAGGGTTCTGTTATTACAAGCGACAACGGTCACATTACATTTGGTCATTTGATCAATTTTTTATATATAGAAATATTGAACAAGTCAACTACCAAGAAATAATCCTGCAATAAGACTAATGGCTCATAAATACAGCAATATATCCACATGTGAAAATAAAAATAAATGATCCAAAGATATTGAAAACTGTTCGTCAACACACCAATTTATTAACACTCATCATGGAGGAGCAACATCTCACACTCTTCTCCTCCATCTTGGCCCTGGAGCATTTAGGCTCCACAGTACCGCATATATCCAATTATACCGCGGCTCTGAGCACGGCGGTGACACATCGATTAACACAAGCAACATCCACTCTTATCACAGTGACATGATGCAGTGCTGGGCAAGTATCATTACCCTGATCAGCCAATAGCAGGGCAGCTTGTTAAGACCCCCAAGGGCTGGACATGCAGCTCGGGTTCTAATACAGATATCATAAGACAAGGAAGAGGAGTGATAAAATGATGGAGAGAGGAAGAGAGATTATAAACCCTGCAGGGACAACTTTATGTTTGCACACTCTTGTGTATGTATGCGTTTCGGGCAATTCCACCGGGTTGATGTAGGGCAATTACATTTTTATTTCAGCCACAGCTACACAACAACAGAAGCCGTTTCCTCAAAGCAGCAAACCTCCATCATCCACAACATGGTCCTATGTGATGGTACTGCAGACAGCTGTTAAGGGACTGTTTAAGCCACAGCATGATGTGATGCCTCAGTCATTTTTAGCCAACATATACGCCACAGCTACAACAAAGAAAGTGATATCATTCCAAAGTGTGCTTTTGGGATAGGTTGTGCCCTGAGGACAAATCATCCTCTATGGATCTCTTTTGGCCCATTTCTGATCTACCTGTGGTATTTATAGGCAAATGTTCTCATATCTCTATGCTCCATTTATAAACTCTTTAGCCAAAAGATACTTTCACATACTGTGTAAAAAAAAAAAACTTTATATACGCTGCATTTCACATCTATTTGTCCCCGTCTAGTGCTCTCCTTTACTGATTAATCTTAATATCGATTGCTTTCACTGGCTGAAAAAGATGTCCATGTCTAAAGTTGCCACCACTACATCTGTGCCCAGCTGAAACTAACCCAAGCTCCATGGTTTCACAGACAGCAGGTTGAATTATTCAATGCTCCAATGAAAGCTCCTCCGGTGATCACCGGTGAGGAGGTCTATAGAAACCAGCCGTCTGTGCATGTGTGTGTGTCTTTACCCATTTGCTTATTTGTCTAAAACCTTCACTCATCATTGACGTCACGTCAAAGTGAATAGCGCTATTGTGTGCCGCCGCCCCTCCTCTGGGTTTAATACTGTCGAGCAGACACATCAGTCAATAGAGGGAAAATACTGTTATTCTTGTTGTTTTTTTAGGACATTGCGGAAAGGAAACACAGCTAGTTTCTCAACCCCCGATCCTCTTTTGTCCCTTTCTTTTTTCTCTCCTCGCTCCTTCCGAGCGGAGGAGGAAATGACTACGAGGCGAATGCCATGATTATTTTCTTTTAAATAGTGAAGGGAGGAATGCCGCTGCTGTGTCATTTATGTAAGCAGTTAGCCAGATATTGTTACAGCCCTCTGAACATGCCTTGAAAAGTAAATCAGGGACATTGGGTTGAGCAGGAGCAGAGGGTTGGTTGGGATCAATACACTGGCACTGGAGAAATTCATCACTAAATCTATCTAAGCAATTACTGATGTCAGCGTCAAACTGACGAACAGTGTTCTGCTGCCTGTCTTCAGCTCCCTTTCTCCACTCTCATTCTTTCTGTTTGTTTACCATGTTCTTGACTGTGGACCAATGCAGCGACCTTTGCAGAGATAATTCTATTACGTAAGTTGAGTAATTGCTCTGGATGTGGAAGAGGGGTGTCCGCTGCTGTTCTTGCCTGGCCCACAGCTCCCATGTCCTTGGATTTATATGAAAATATGCAGTATTCATAGAACCTGATAGGGAGAGGTCCGCTCCGAAAACACAGAGGAGGAGAAAAGACGAAGATAAAAAGGAGGGGGATGTTAGGAGACGACAGGGAGATGGAGATGAGCATGACAAAAGCAGTGAGCCAGAACCGAGCAGGATGAAAATGCTATAAAAAGAGTTCATTCTTCCACCCCCACTCCCCCACACCCCTTTTTTTAAAAGCAGTGCTCTGCACTATATGTACCTCCAGATTGCCCAAGTGGCTTTGAAAATGGCCTGTTTGGTGCAAAGAGCACTGCAAATTTCCTTTGTGTCTTGTTCCCATAAGTAAAGGTGTGCAGTGACAACGTGCGGGCTGCAGGGGTACACAAGAATAAATGGAAGGAGTGTAGATAGTTTTTGTCTGCTGAGGTTTTATTCTTTTTCTTCCCTCCGCCACGTAGAGCCCTGTTGGCTACAATGGAGAAGTGCAGAGGGGGCACGGAGGCTCGACGCTAACAATCCGCACAGATGAAACTGCGAGAGGCTTCACCGGCAGAAATGTTCACTTTACTTTGTTCAAGTTTCTTCATTTGGACAATGGGTAGAGACGGAGTCAGAGAAGCAGACAATTACTGATATTTGCTGCCAGCTACTGTATCAGAGAGGGAGAGACTGAGAGAAACAGAGGGAGAGGCTCCACTGCCACATTGTTAATTAAAAAACTCTCTCTCAGTGCTGTGCTGCTCAATGAATAAAAGGCAGTCGCACAGTCGTACAAAGCACACACGCGAACACAAGGCAAAGACCTTTGCCGTTTAGATTTTTTACCAAGCTACATCAACTGAACGATAAAACTGTTGGCAATATGACTGCATTGTACTACATTAGATTTTGCATTGTGTAGGAGATCGCACACTATTCTCTCTATGATCCATAACTAGAAATTGGATGGGCTGTGCGTGTTTGTAGTGAGGGAGAGAGAGAGAGAGAGAGAGAGAGAGAGAGAGAGAGAGAGAGAGAGAGAAAGAGAGAGTACAAGAGGCAAAGCAGTGGAGGAAAATAACAGGAAATCTGATTTCATGGTCGAGGGATTGCATCTCATTCTCTCGCAGCAGCACGCAGGGAGAGTGTGCGGTCCTGCTTATGGACTTACTGCCACCTGGTGGTGTATGACTGCACTGCTGAGCTCATGAAGCCTCACAGGGACACAGGCTGTCATCAGTCAACATCAGAAGATTGAGCCAATCTGAGAGAAGTAAACTTAGACCCCTTATCTTGAGACAGACGGTCTCATATAGACCTGTGTGTGCACTTCCTAACATGTTAACTTCAGTGAACCAAACTGTCTCTTTGTCTGACTTTGCCTCGCTATCCTTTTCACTTCTCTGTATTGTTTATTTTCTTATTTCTAGCACAGGAAATAAAAAAGTAGCTTGAAAGAGTACTGAAAGAGAAAGAAAATCAACTACAAAATTCCCATTTAGGGCAATATCACTCTTTTAAGGATGCTATTATACGCTTGGACAGTCAAGTCAATATTAGTGAACATCTATCTCCAAAACCAGGAACAGGAGAACTAAGACTTACACCTGCACTGTCATGGGATGCAAAATAACTCACTATCCAAGCTCTTGTGGTTCGAGACGAAATATGCTTGTGTTGATCAGAAATCAATGACAGCTCCCTCTATGTCATCCCAGGCAGCAGCAAGAGGTGAAATAATGAGGGCCTCTCAACACTAATTAACACAAACACACAGCTCCCATCGCCGAGAAAGAACTGAAGTCAATTATTCGCCCTGCGTGGACATGATTATGTCAGATGATCTTTCGCAGAGGGAGAAAAAGAGGAGAGTGAGAAGGAGGGGCGAAAACAAAACAAAAAAAGAGAGAAAAAATAAAATTGAAGATATGAAGTCATACACAGTGGCCGGTTCTAACATCAGAAAGGTCTGGATGATTAGGGGATGCCAGTACTCACAGACAGCAGCTCTCCTAACAGCCTCTACCACCTCATTAGTCTGGCCCAGCAGCAGTATGCCCCGACTGTTAACCGCTAAATGAAAGGCCGCCAACAGTGATTACTGAAGGGAAGTCCCCTGTCGTCATGGGGGTAAGAGATACACACACACACACACACACACACACACACACACACACAACTATCGACTGTGATAGCTATTTGAAGGGCGTTTATGAAAAGGCGATTGAGGCAGAAGTGGATATTTTACACATCATCAGTCATAGCCGTTCACTCCGAAGCCCAAAACGTGAAAGCTCGGGACATGAAGCATTTGTCACGACAAATTGCCTGCATTGCAGCAGGAAAAAAAACAACCTTCAACAATTGCCTCCAAACTCTCAGTGGCTTCATTTAAAGATCACATGAAGCTTTCAGCTCCACTTTCATGCAGCAAATCTGGCTAGTAAGGCTAATAAGCACATGAGTGAAACTGCCCCAGAGTCCTTGAGTCAAGGATATGGTGCTCAGTGTTGCAGAGAGGATCGCACGGTTCCATACAGTAGGTGCATCCAATTTATGTGCGTGCGTGCGTGTGTGTGTGTGTGTGTGTAGTTTTTATGAGGGTGAAATGACTGCGCGTATCATAATAATGTGTTTTTATGCACTTCTATACACAGAATATGGTTATGTGATAAAAATGAAATATGGCAGTTGTGTATGTGTGTGCCTGGTGTTGACTGAATGCACACAATGTTTAAGGAGTGCTCCTACAATTTAGCATGGCACTTCCATACAGTAAAAGGGACTTGCAAGAAACCAAATTGGTGCAGCAGTGGCGGCTGAGATATCCAGACTTTTACTTCCTAATATGGGTTAAGCTGGATTGGAAATTGGATCCTTTACTTCCCATAATGCAACTTGAGTTTTGTAAGACAATCCCTGCCTGGTGAGTGCCCATGTTGTTCAAGTTTAAGCCAATATTATCTAATATATGTCACTTGAGTAATTTCCTCAGGCTTGATAGCTCCCTTTAGAGCCACAGGATACATATATATAATACACACAAAACAAGTAAATCTGAAGTGGTACTCACGGTCGTTGCAGTGAGTCCCCGAGTAAGACGTCATAGAGCAGTCGCAAGTGAAGTTCTCCCACTGCTGGATACACACACCCATGTTGGCGCACGAGTCTTCCTGACAGGTCGTACTTGGGCCTGGACAAAAGGCGGGAGGGAGAAAGAAAGAAAGAGATACCACAGGAGCACAGTCAGGCAACAATAAGAGCTACTGCTGAGCCTTAACAATGCAGGACCCATGCAGGAGAAATGCACCCGGGAGAAATAGATATACAGTATGTGGGCCTAGAACAAAGAACAAGGAAGCAAACAGTGCCACCACAGGAAGCCTGACCTGGAGTACAACACATTTAAAACAGTCTGGGGAATCCTGTTTCATGCTGGGTAAAGCGGCAAATGCAGTGGCAAGCCGAAGCATACGTTTTTCACAGGATCAACAGCACTCTTCTCAGTGGGAGCATCGGCATTTTCTGAGTTAATTGCTGTAAAAAACTGCTGTGCAGGATGCTATGCTCGTTTAGTTCTAATCGGCATTCAAGACATCCTACAGCAGACAAATTGTACCACAACTGGGCTGATGTGATGGCACTGTCAACGTCCCTTCATTTCCTTCTTTTTTTCTTGAGAGTGTGTGCAGGTGGACATGCATGCGATTTTCATCATTCCAACAAGTAATCCAAAATAAAATAAAAAAGTTTTATCAGAGTAAAACTTCAAACGCTGCATTCCCTCTGAACAAGCAACACGAGACATCAAAAAATAACCTTTTAACAAATGACTCATGGATAAAAAACTCCATTAGATAATACCCATTTATACAAAATGAATGCCATTAAAGGGGTCTTGGCAATTTTCTTTCCAAACATCTCTTTCACTTTGAGAATACATGGTGAAAACTAGACACAATAGACAGACGGAGTTCATGAAGAGCAGACGAGGAAAGAAAGACAAAGAGCACTTGGGAACACGTAGTGCATATCGTCGTGTATGCACGTCAGTCGGACAGGAGTTGAGGAGGGTATTCAAAGTCAAACTGGATGTGTGTTTGCTATTCTTCGACACCACACATGGCTCTTACCTTTGAATACTTATACTGAGAGGGAATGCAGTTAAGGACAAGCGCACAGCATAGATAACGAGATAAACAATCCCCCCGTCGGAGTCCAGACAGACACGGGGGAAGGGGGAACCTTGACAGAAACCCCTCTGATAACCACATTGTAAAGAAAACAAAAGTAAATAAAGTCAAATTAAATAAACAGTCCAAATAAATGGCAGACAAATGCAAGTAAACGGTGTCAATTGTCTTGTGCAAGACAATGTGAAGAGAAGAAAGACATTTGAAGTGGAGAACAGAACTAGTTTGCCAGCTGAAAGTGCATTTACTGTGTAATGTACGGTGATGGCAGTCAACCAGGCATCCTCGACACTGTGCACATACATGGATTTCTGTATCGTATCAGCGGGAATCTCGTGTCTGCATGCGCACGTCGCTGCTCGTTTGTCAGCGTGAGCGATGGAGGATTTTGCTGCGTTTGAGCGTTGCAGCAGGAGGTCGCTCGCTCTCTGAAAAACACTCTCAGCTGGGGAAAGTAGCACACGTGATAGGTTTTCGGAAGAAAAAAAAGAGATTGAGACAGTGAGAGGGGCCTGACATCAGAAAGAGCGCTGATGTTTAGATGTGCGATGACAGCCTCTTTCTGCGGTCTATGCCGGCCTGTAATGTGTCACAACTGGCATAGTAGACACAGTGCTCCGACAAATTGTCAAATTTAGCGCTGCTTTTATATACTATGTGACTGCCATATATTTACATCACTTATCTTACCGAATCTGTTTACTCTCTTTTTATACTGTGTACTCAAATTCTTTGCAACTTTATCAATAATGGATATACATAGCCTGGTGGTTAGAAGGGAAGAAAACATGCTATAAGACCATTTATATACAATAACTGTTATATTCAGTTAAATGTGCTAGAATCAAACATAAGTATGGCTACATTCACACTGCAGCAGTGCTGTAGCATGAAAATGCAGTAACCACGCAATAATCCATTTTTATTTTTCTAGTTGCTTAATCAGTTGTTTTGTCTGCCAGAAGTCTCTCTATTGCTTTTTTTTATCTTCGTGTTCTGTTTTTCTTTTCAGAGAGTGAGCCACCTGTGCGGCACCAAGGGAACATTACTGCCATGGTGACACCCACGATGCATTGCACACAGCAGACTTTCAGACGAGCAGGACTCAGAGAGGCTGAGTTTAACCCTCTACCTTGCAGGTCGGCTTTGGTGAAACCAACTTTGTTAGCGCAGAAAGAAAATGAACAGAACAGAGCAGAGCGAAAAAAACAAGAGTAAAGGTTAGTGAGGGACCAGCATTGTTAGTTTTCGTTAAACTTGTACAAGTAAGTTTGTCACTTTGGCAGAGTGCAACAGGGGAGAGCGGGTGTGTTGATTTGTTAGTTAGGGTTCAGCTCCTGAGAAAGATCCTACATGGTGGTTTTTCTTGTTATAAAATATATATATTTTTAAGTGTGATTTTGGCTTTAAAAAACATGGCCAAATCTTGTTTTGCTCATAAAGACCACTGTGCATTGCTTTAAACTTATCTTAATCTTCTGCTGCCCTCTAGAGTAAGAGGATATGCAGAGGCCCGCACCATACACAAGGGACATTATGTATTTGGACACAATAGAATTTTAAATTGGAAAAAGGTAATGATTTAGAATATCTAAGATAGATTTAAAAAGCCTGAAGCCAAATGAGATTGACTTGTGATTAAAATAATAAAAAAATAAAAGAGACATCAAATTAATAATTGTGTTGCTGTACAAACACATCAGCAGCATCTAATTTGGATTCTGTAAAAGTAAAAAGCTAGTTTGCATTAAGATGGAGATTTCAGGTGCTGGTGAAGAATAAAAGGCAGGCGGTGAGTGTTTGACTGCAAGTAGCACCATTTTACTATGCAATACATTTAAAATATTTTTTTTTTCTCAAGTTTTAGTTGTAATTTTCTTTCATAATCTGGGTAAACAGGATGTTTGTTCATTTGTTATTCAGGTTTCCGTACTTCCATTTATCTTAAAATATATTGATGCAACATAAAAAGTTAACAAGCCATTATTAGAGAAAAAGAAAAAAAAAGATGTGAAGACAAATTTTAAGTATTTTCCTATGATGTGACAAATGCCTGGCGAAGGAAGGGAGAAAATAAGTGGGATTAATAATGTCAGCGAGTGGCTTTAAGGGCTACTGAAGAGCCTTCTAATTAGACTAATACATCTCACACGGCAGGTCATGATTCTTTTACGCAACAGGCCATCTGTACCTTCACAGCCACGCTCAATCTGCCCGCTGCGGAAAAGGGCGTCGTTGATGAGATCTGGCAGGCGGCCGTTAAGATCAACTGAGGCCAAACAGCCTTGGAAGCCCTCCCGAGAAACCACCAGCTTAGGGAGGTTCTGGTACATGTTGGGTCCCAAACCTCCAACAAACAGGTCGCCTGAAGGGAGAAAAGATACGCAAGTATTTAAGTGAGTTTGATAAATATCAGGGTTACTTTTGGATAATTTCTTTCAAAATAAAAACAATTTCTTTATTTTTTAAGTAAACCTCAGTTCAATGATAACCTCTTTTGTGTGATGTAAAGAAGCAAAAAATGTCATAGGATGAAATGGAGTCTTTATTATTATTATTGACACATTTACTGATTGAGATTTATACTATACTTGCACAATGAATCTTCAGTGTCTTAAAGGTGCACTATACGTTCCTGCATGACGTTACTTCTGTTGACGCTCCAAGTAAATTCAAAACAAAACAGAGCAAGCTCGCCCCTCCCCCCATGTTTCCGTAACTGTCATGACTAACTGACTAACTGTCACTAACCCCCACCCCCTCCCATCTGGTCGGTGATTGGCTGGAGTGTGTTTGTTGTATTTTTTCTGCCTATCCTGTGCCTCTAGTGTTTGTTTGTCTCTGATTCCTGTGTTGTCTCCCGAGACCAGGCTTTTCCACAGTGTATCCAGGCAATCCGGTCTCACGCCAGTTCAGAAACAGTCACGTTATTTTGATTTATTTCGTGAACAGGTCACGATTTTCTCGTTTATTTCGTGAACAGGTCACGATTTTCGAAAGTTACCATTTCACGAACTGCCATGACACTGGGCTGCTCTGGGGGACGCAACAACGGGGAAATTCAATGCCACACGCCGGCGACAACAACGGGACCGCCACACGGGGACGCGATCCCCGGGCGCAGGGACACGATCTGCGGCCTCTGTGGCACGCAACAACGGGGACATGAAACGCCACAACAACGGGACGGTTGAGGTTAGGAAAAGAAGAACGCGGAAAGGAACTTCAACACGCCGGACGCGCGCCCCGGTCTCTGGGGTGAAAGTCCTGTATTGTTTGACCCATCCACCACCACGACCAACCTCCCTACGTGGATTTTCTGCTTTTCATACTACTCCCTACCGTTGTGGTGCTGTGATTACGAAACATGCTTCCCATTTAAATGCATTAAATTAAAATTTGTAATCCCCACACGGAAAAAAAACGACATAATTGTGTCCTGTTCACGATTCAATAACGTAACCATTTCACGAACTGCCATGAGACTGGGCTGATCCAGGGGGCAGGCAGCTAGCGGATCAAGGAGAGATGCCTACGATTTGAGACAAAAATGAAATTGCACTGAAACCATGCAGGAACTCATAGTGCACCTTTAACATGCTGTTAAATCAACAAACCCTTAGGACCATAGCAGTCACTGGAATTCAGTGGTGGGACAAAGTCTTTACATCTGTATAGTATGTGATAATCCAAGTTATTACCTATTGTCCGTCTAAAGCAGGGATACTTAAAATCTCTTGTGGAAAATTCATATGTGGACTTTTAATCAAAATGTTTAAGTACTACTAATGTAAAGTATATGCTCTGTCAGGAAATCAAGTTGACTTGCTGTAACACTTTTTTGTGACATACAGTAGCCACAAAAAAAAAAAGGAATCTGATTTATGACTCGGGTCTGGCTCGAGTCATGTGTAGGTATAATGCTGGGCATGCTGTTGCCATTGCATGACATTCTTACACCTTCATCATAAAGACAATCATTTTAATTTCTCCGAAAGCAACGATGTGGTACCATAGACTGTATATAAAGATGGACATCGCATCTCCACTTCCTCCCACTGTACGAAAGTGAAGCCAAAATATCCTGGATACAGGCGCTGCCATTTTGTAATTTTGGAGCCAGAGTCTGCGCAGCACTGATCAGGCGGTATCGAAGTCCCGCCCGATACACCCGTCCGACCAATCGCAAGTCAATCACAGCTGTCAATCATGACGTTTCATCCCGTTTTTATAGCATTAAATAACTAATAAAAACCAAAACTATCAGAAAAATGAATGGTGGGAAATCAAGATGTTTTGGTTTGATTATACAGTCCATAAATCAACCCGGGTCGTACCTTTGAGGTCGAGGTTCTTGGCTCCGTTGACATTCTGGGTGACTGACTTTGTGTCCACCTTGAGCGTGTGTGTGTTGGAAGCGTCTCTCGTGATGACCACGTTATGCCACTGGTTATCGTTCAGTGGGTTGTCACTGTTCCCCTTCAGCAGACTTGGCCCGTTCCCCAGGTCGAACACATAGTGGATAAACCTGGCAGAGGACAAGCGCAGCAGATGAATACATCAGGGTTTGTTAGTGTAAATGTGTGTGCGGTTTGCAGTACGTCTCCTTTTATCTTCCCAGACTGATTAACATTAATTGGAAAATCTCTCACAATCACCTTGCGTTGCTCTGACACTAATGGGAGTTAAACTGATAAAGAAAGAAATCTTCGCTGCAACACGAGAATGTTTGTTACAAGCTTACAAAAGGTGCGACAGAGACTTGGGATTGATTGTTGGGTCAGACTCAACTGCTGAAATCATAATGCCTTAAGAAACAAACTACACCCACATCAGCACTGCTATTTTTCATGTAATAATTATCTCTGAACTACAGCCACAGAATAAAACATCAACATGCTGGCATCGTCACTGTCGCACTCACCCTTTGACCAGCTCCACAGCAATAAAGTCGTTCCCGTCCCCGCTGTTAAAGATGATGAAACCGTCAGGCGATGTGGTTTTGAACTGAAAGAAGAGGTGCATTGTGGTATAGGCCTGCAGAGTGGCTAAGCCCAGGTAGCTGCCCTTGGTCTTGAATGTGATGGGGTCGGCGATGATGAAGCGTATGCCGAAGCGTGCGTTGAGCTCGCAGAAGTCGATGTCCCCGTTCTTGCACATGTCGATGTACTGCATGCCGTTGAACTTGAGGCTCTGTGGGGAGAGTTGTTGAGAGACGGTGTCGTTGTAAATGAATCATAAAGCCAACTTTAATTAAATTTTTTTTTATTTAATTTAATTGACTCCAGTTTGCCATGGTAACACAGTACGCAAAGCCTCCAATATTGTGTTTTGAGTAGTCATACCTAATCCAAGGAGATAAACATATTTTATATTCCGTGCAAATACAGTACTCTACCTCTCATTTAAGAAAAATAAGAAATATTGTCATAAATACTTCTCAAAGACACCTTTGGCCAAAATGATGACTAATATTGGCTAAAAGTTGCTAAAGAAAACAACAGCATCCTTCGAGCTAGCAAGCTCAACGCTGAAAATGTTAGGTTTTGAAAAAAATGTGGATCGTGCAATAAGGCAGGCCTGCTTCCGTCTTTCGGTAAATGCACAGTGATGCACTGGTAAGAGCAAATTACGTCTAACCATGTATTCAGATAATTTAAATAGCTCACGTTACTGTTGTTACGTTGTATGAACAGTTAACGTTTTCTTTTATCAGGGTGCAAATGTTCCATGAAATCAAGTTCCTTCCCGGGACCATTTTGCAGAGCCACCGTCGCTGAGTCCGGAGCTTAGCGCCGCCCAACACAATTGTGATTGGTTTAAAGAAATGCAAACAACCCAGAGCGTTTTTTCTCCTATCCTAGAATGTATGTGTGGTGTAGCCAGACCTTACTCCACAGCCCGGTGGAGATAGGTCTGTCAATGCAACTCTAATCTGTGATTAACATTTGTTGAAAGAACGCATCTGCTGCGTCGTGATGTTTTGCTTCATACCTGAAGATGCCCAATAAAGGGGGAGGGCGCAGACGAGACAAAGCGTCTCTCGGTCAAGATGCCCGTCTCCACGTTCTTGAACTCTAGACGGGTGTGATCGCCCGCCATCTGACCTGAGATGGAGGAGGGAAGAGAAAGGAGAAGAAGCCGATGGATGAAGCGATGGAAGAGGAGGAAGGACACTGCAACCTTAACCCAGCAACAGCCCAGTTTCACTTTGTGTCATGCTGATGTAATAACCCTACCAAAAAAAATGGGGAAATCACAGACCAATGAATTGTTACATTAGGTCAGTATTACTATATTATTAACTTTAAGAGTCACGGCACAAGCAATTTTATTTAGATTTTCATGGGATCTTTTTCTTCAGAAAAAAAAAATACACCAGTATTTGTATTACCCCTTATGAAATCTAACTTGGCTGAATCCTACAAAGGCATCAGTGACAGATTATAAACCCAGACAAAGAGATTGGAACCGTCTTCCACCCCAAAAAAAAAGGAGAGAGAAAAAGAGGAAAGTTGTATGATCATGCACATCATGAATGTTGTAAATTAGCAAAGAAAGAGTTCACGAGAGTAATACCTTCAGCCATGTCGTCATCCACAGTGAGTTTGAAGTGTTTACCGCGGCGGACCACTCGTACTGAGTGCCACTCGTAGTCGTTGAGCTTTTGTCCGGCATAAAGAACCTCAGGGCCCTTGCCTGAAGAGGAGGGTTAGTTAGTCAAGGGACGGGGGAAGCACAAGCACAAACCAAATCTCTGTTTTCACAACTAATGCAACAGATTGGAAAAATCAACCAGGAAAAGAAAAGTTTTTTTTTGTTTTTTTTAAACAATATTTGTAGTCCGATTTAAAATAAAATCTTTATCATATGGAGATAGTAGTCTTACTCTCCAAACAAAAATTTGGTTTTGATTTGACAACAGAGGAAAACAATACAACAAATCACAACTGACAGCAAAATAAAAGCAAACATTTGCTGTTACTCATACAAGGACTCAAAAGCTGTGACTAAGAGTTCACGTGTAATTGAATACAACTGTCTCTTTCTCTCTTGCTTATATTCTGTAGTTTAGAAACTTTGAATGATCTTTCCGTGTTATGCTTTGACTTAAATGGTCTGTTTTAACAGTTTACTTACAAAAGGTCACAACTCGTACTGCAGTTTCACTGTAGCTGTCATGACAACAGGCCTGTGGAGATTGTGTAAGTTATTCTAGTAACTAACCACTAGAGGGCAATCCAGACCCACTCAACTCACAATCCTGAATCTGGTGAATAATATTGAACCGAACACAGGGTTTAAATCCAAAGAAGCAGTGTTCAGCAGTAGTCACTTAAAGTCATTTGTAGACTAGATTTAGGATTTTAATTTGGTGACTAAACTCCTGTTGTCCATTGTTGCCCAGTGCTGTGTGGGGGAAAAATGTCTCCTTGGAGAAAAAGTCTGAACTCTAATGGACCCAGCACTGTAGACAAATACTAGTGTAAAGTCTCAAATTTAAGAAAGTATCCTCGTTGTGACTTGGATCAAAAATTCTAAATATTGAATTTTTAAAATATTTAATATTTGGCACATTGTGGCTTGTATCCAGGCCACTGTGTAATGCTGTGATCGCTAGTATACTATATTGTGTCTGACTGCATTAAAAGGCAAACTTAACTAAACTTAATTAACTGTTACATTTAGTAAAGAAAATAAATTGAAATGACAGATTTGAAAGATTCATTTACAGTGGCACTATGCAAAACCAAATTAATTCAATCTAAAAAAAAATTCTTAAATTAATAAAATAAAAGCATCACCTTTAGAGTTTGAATTTGCAGCACGTGTGCACTGGATCACTAATTAATGCCAATAAGCAATCAGTATGAACAAAGGTCTACAGTCTGTTCTCACTCACACACACATACATACCTGAACCTTTTAAGTCTTTGTTCTTTCTCTCTCTTAATATCTCTCTCTCTCTCTCTCTCTCTCTACAAGGCTATGAGCACTTATGAAAATAATGAAAAATAAGAGTCCCCTTCATGAGTAACAGCATGTCTGCTAACACCATCTATATATCACATTATAGGCCTATATACTGCCGTATGTGTTAAAATAAGGAGGGCAAAGACAACAAAGCAAGTGAGACACACAGCAATATACTGTATTACAGTGTATTTGGGAAAACAATATAGCCCATAAAGTCTGAAAGTGTAAATGTTCAGTGAGTAGCTATAGGCATACAGGGAAAGATTAAGAACTCGTTGCCTGAATCAATTTGGAAAGTGGGCCATTTAAAATACATAGAGTACATGAAGTCAGATTTGCATAACTTTAATCTCTGGCTATTCTTTTTTTTTCACCCTCCTCTTATCTGAAAAATCCTCTTATCAGTCCCCCTGCATCCACACATTTATGCCCTTACATCTAGCACACAAGCTATGATCAAACATTGATTGTAGGAAGAAGGCTGCAGAAGAAGAATGTTGACTTACTGGAGTTACAGTTTATCCTGACACAGTCTAGATGGGGAGGGGAGAATAAGTGACAGATGAAATCGCATCCTTCAAGGTTACAGCTGCAGACAACCAAGAGCAAGAAAAGCCACCTTCCGGGGACGGTCACATGACCCCGGCGGCCATTTTAGCCTGGTTGGCTACTGATGGTCAATATCGCTATACTGAGACTGGAAATCCAATTTAATCCCAATCCAATTCTATTAAATTACTATCAATGCTGTAGCCAATAATACTGTACCAATGCTGGCTAATATTACTGTACTGGTTCATGTTTGGCTACATTTTGACTTGAAAAATGGTCGCTTGGAATTTAATGGCCACATCGATTTTGTAACCCAGCAACTAGAGCCAAAATATTTATATAATATTTATCTTTAATACACTAACGGGTGTAAATGTAGCCATTTTGTATGAATTGTCATCAAAACATGTCTAACAAATCTCTCCATCTATGGGAGAGTGTTGAACCTGTGTTTGGCAGGTGCAGGTTGAAATCCATGTGACCAGGGTGGTCATGTGCCGTCAACCGCAACAGAAAAGTGGGAACAAACAGCCTCGAGCCACGCAGCACCAACACCGTACAGAGGCCTAAAGAGACCTTCTATCAGAGGGTCCTGTGTAAGTTACAAGTAATTATGAACTATAACATTAATGTGCATTACATGGATTTTGTTAGAATCTTAAATTCATTTAGATCTCAAAGGTCCAAAAGACCACATTGCACATTAAAAACATGAAATATGGACTACAGGTGTTCCAGGTTTTTGGCAGCTGTGGTAGCAGAATGCCTACATGAGTTACATTTAGATATTTTGTGGGAAGATATGCTTTATGTGGAGAGTATATATTCTAGGCTCACTGGTATAAAGGCCAGCACTCTACTTAAATGTACCACTTGTGCCACCATCTGCAGGCGCGCTGGGTGCTGTGGCATCGGGCTGTTTGCCAGACGGGCCGCAGGCTCGGGGCCTTTGAAGGGGGTGAGTGCCATCTTTGAACAAGGCATGGGAGATGCCAGCTAGACCAAGGGTTACTAATGGGCGGAGAGAAACATGAAGCTGCTATCATGAGCAAAAAATAAATAAAAATAAAAAAAGACCACAAGAACAGACCCATGTGATAGGAATGCATCAGTGCAGCACTTAAATGTACAGACACTTACTGTATACCTGCAGTTCTGACTAGATGGCGGAATATTATCTCAAATGTTGCTATACAAATCAATGCATGTGTGAGAAGAACAGTGCCATCTATTAAGAGTAATTCAAGAAGTAAAATGCTGCGCATTTGGAAAAAGAAAATCTATTTGTACACAGTAATGAGCATGACTAAAATGATCTATGATCCGTTCAAAAGATGTGCTGCAGAGCATGGATAACTTTGTTACGTGTTAGATTGATGGATATAAAAGTCTACAAAAGACATCTAAGCATCAAGGCAGAAAAATGTACAGTCCAGGCAAGTCAAAAACAATACATGCAACTACAAAGACAAACTACAAAAACTGGCTTAGTGTGTGTTAGGTCTGATATCATGTCTGGACCAGAAAGAAAATTAAAACAAAAGAAAACACAAAGACAGTGAGGCTTCTTCTTGAACTGGAGGGGAGATGAGCCAGCGAGGACGGTTTATACGATACCTAGGTTGACCGTCAGTTTGACTCTCCCGCTGTCTAGCTCGAGCCTCAGCGTATCCGCTGACTCGCTGGACGTGGCGGCCATGAGCAGGCCAAACGCCCGCTGGGACATGAAGCGGAGGGACACGTCCTCGGCCTCTGTGTGCATGACGTTTGGTATCACCACTTTCATGAACATGCTGCCGTCGTACGACAGGATCGATGACTCTGTGACAAAAAGAGAGAGTCCCGTTATTTTACATACAGTAAGCTTTAAAGTATGGTATCAACAACAGTAATGAGCAAAAGGTGAGGCTGTGTCCATTTGTGTGTCTGTGCTAAAAAAAAAAAAAATACTTTCATACCAGCACAAAGTGGGACATTATATTGCATATGCTTCACCTTCTTCTGACAGATTGGTTTTTGCTACCGAAGCTTCCGATAAGATGAAAGAGAGTGTGTATGAAAGCAAATACACTCACGCTCGGTGAAGAGAAAAGAGAACCTAATTTAAAAGCTGGATGCATGCATGTCCCTTATATTTTATCAATGGGGAACGCACACATACATGTCCCACATGCCCGGTTGCAGCTGTATTCATCATCCACCGAGTGACAGGCGAGTGTCTCGGAGCTCAGGCTGACACACACACACACACACACACACACACACACACACACACACACACACACACACCTCAGTGTGCAGAAAATTAAATCATTTGGTTACTTTTACGTTGGTTACTTTAATCGAGAAATCGTTTTTTTTTAGTTTTTTTTGGAAATGTAAATTAGAAGTGGAACATATACAGCCCTACTGTAATACAAAAACATTGTCCTTGCACATGCTCACACCCTGAACAACACAACCGGTCTTGTAATTAAAAAGTCAATGAGAACAAATAGATCACGGTGGTTTAAAAAGCAGTAGGGACTATGCTGTTCCCTTCTTATGGGTACAAAATGGAGGAGAAAGCGTGAGTGAGTGCAGCGAAGAAAGAGGAAGGCTGTCAGCAGACTGGAAGCCTCTTGGGGAGAGAGACACAGATTAAAAAGAGTATCCAACCATGACATACCTGTTTTGACACCTCAGCTTTTAAAAAGGAAAAAAAAAAATAGCCCTGTGGCCCTTAGAAATGCACCACCATTTGGCTGCGTCTAGGGAAATGCTGAGGCTGTAGGTGAGAGGTTTTGTTGCATCTCACGAGGGAGGGGTTGTACCTGTAACCGATGCAATGTTGCAGGTCACTTTTTTTTTCTCCCCTTTTTACCCTGGGGTCCACTGAATGAAGTGTCATTTACAGGTTGATTTGTATAGAAAAATGCTTACCCAGGCAAACAGTAATGCATTATTGGATTGCTTCACTTAAATGTTAAAATCCATGCGTTATGTTGCAAAATTCATATATAAGCAACGTGAGATCACTGAAGCATTTGTCTCGCCGAGCAGTGCACTGCTGTAAAAAAAAAAAATGTACACATTTGTCTGTGTTGCTTTTAGGGCTGTTGTAAAATCCATTCTATGAACAAGCTGCCGACTGTGTGGATACAGTAGCCTTGAGGATAATGAAACCTTGGCTCACCATTGTTTTACTCAATTTTAAATTGCACTCTCTCCCTCTCTTTGTGTCTCCTTCGCTCTCAAGAGCACTCGCATAAAAAGACACGGTCACACATCCACACATGCATTTCACGCCAGCCAGTCCATAGATGGATCCCCTAACTGACAGAGGCATGCATCGATTTGGGAGCCAAATCAGGTCCCAGGCTCACAAAAAAGGACAGGCATGGAAAGAACCCTATAAAACTGAATGTGATGTCCAGTGTGGAGTTTAAGCAGATGTGGCACAGCACCCTGGATAAAACTGTTTGTAGCGTGTGTCATTTATACAAAGAAAAATGCTCACTGGCTCTCAAGTACATTTAAAAGGGAGTGTTTTCTTTTCGAGACAGAGCCGTAAAGAACATCAGCTATCCAATCACAGCTTGGGAGGGGGGGGGGGGTTGAATAATGGACAGAGGAATGCAATAATCCATCCAATTGTCAAAATATTTACTAAAAACAACAAACGTCAACCTTATGGTGACGCTAGAGGAAAAGTCAGGGGATCTCTAAAGTCAGTAGAATGTATCCTCTGGGGATCACAAACATATGTACAAGCTTTCAAGGCAATCTATCCAATAGTTGTTGAGATATCAGTCTGGACCAAAGTGGTGGCCCAACCCATCTCACTGCCCAAGATCATGCATGCACAATATGCAAATCTGCTCTGGGATTGATTTCCTTTCTTCAGCTGTTTTTAAGCTATGCATTGTTGATAAAATCCCCCCCAACCTGTCTTAAGAGGCTCCATAAACACCTTCTGAACCAGTTAGTCAATATGTTCGACAGCTCCACAGTCAACACTGTGCTTAAGCAAGTAAACAACATAATAACATTCAGTTCAAAAGGTCAGTTTTTGTGTGCAGCATCCTTTTTGGGACAAAGTAGTCCCCCATCATGTCTGAATGTCATCGATTCATCTCTACTGGGATTGGCTGTGTTGTTGTCAAATAGCTTTTTATTGTCCAAGTGAGGAAAGGGAAGTATTTGGTTGACTGTGGTTTAGTGTATTTTATTCCCACTGCATGAATCTCTCTGCTTTGAGCGGCAGAAGCAAAAACAGAGAAAAGGCTGAGGTTATTTTAAGGAAGTCGACATCGTCCATTTGGAACCACAGAAGGAAGGTTCAAGAAGAAAGAAACGGGAAATCTCTTAAAATTCAAATTCCCGAGATAACTGACAAGCTGTCCAAGTCATCTGCCTCACACTATTCCTTACTGGTCAAAAAAGTGATGAGATGTCAGTGTTGTGTTTACCATTGTGTTGTGTTGCTCCAAAGTGTGCAGGTTTAAAGGAAAATTCTGTTTTATTACAACTTGGATCTTATTTTAGTAGTTTTGGTGATAACTCATATCCGTTATGAGTGATTGCTGAGGTCTGGAAACACAACAGCATCGCTACAAAAAAGTCCGATGAGGCAAAAAAAAAAGCTCAGACAGGTTTTAAACAAGTAGACAACAGGTTGCTTGATGATCTAACCCAATTTATTTGGAGGTAAATCTGAACGCGAGCTCAGTCAAAATGTTGGTAATAATCTCGCTGCTGTAAGTCTGACTAACCTGGAGGTTTGTTTACAACCAGTATGATCGTTTGACCGCTTGTGTTTCTTGCCACATCAGGCTTCTTTCGTAGCATTCCCACATCTCACCAATCACCATTGGTAATCTTTTCATTCCAGTAGGATTGATGGGTAAAACTATGCACCCAAAGCCCTATTCCCGGGACCTTGTGTGATTTAGAAATTACCCCCACACATCTGAGTATCGTGTGGCTTATTCGCACGGGATAAGCAAAGCCTGTGATTTTACTCGACTTTACTGACATATCTGTACCGGCTTACTGTATCTACCGGCTATCGGTACCCGGAGGACGGCCAGGGCGAGGCCGCCGCACCGCACTTGAGTCAAGGTTCCGTATCTTTTTAGGCCAGGCCCAGTAGCGGTTACCAGAGGCGCCTACCCTATCCCCGCTGCGGCAGCACCCACACAGCATTACCGTCAGCTCTCGGATGAAGCCGCGGGGAGCGCGTCGACTCAGGGACGGCGGTC
This sequence comes from Sander vitreus, assembly GCF_031162955.1. Taxonomy (NCBI): domain Eukaryota; kingdom Metazoa; phylum Chordata; class Actinopteri; order Perciformes; family Percidae; genus Sander; species Sander vitreus. The sequence continues at coordinate 20,856,755 of NC_135872.1, read as the reverse complement.
TCAAGTCGGGCAGCGGTGCAGACTAGGTTGGCCATGAGAGGCGGCGTCCGCAGCCCCGCACCATCCCATATCTGTATTCGCGAAAGAGGGATAAAAAGGCCTGCATACAAAAACCTTGAAAAAATTATATACAACCCAACCAAATCACAGACATGCATTTGCATGGGACTAATAACACAGGACCTCAGTGTTCGGCAAAATATGGTGAATAATTTGCAGGGGAACTTTTACTTGACAAATTACAGACATGGCCGATTCACACGGTATTAAGATCAAATGGACAAATGACTAGAGGTCACCAGGTAATACTAATCCCGTACGAATAGGGCTTTAGACCGAGGTTGTATGTAATGCTAGCTTCAGTCTTTCAAGTTTCCAGCTGTTTAATTGTCTAACTCAGGTACCACAGTAACTTAAAGCAAGTTATGCTATCATGTAAAGCTTAATAACGTGTCAGGACTGTAAACAAGTGAAAGCAAACCGCTGAGCCAAACATCACTTCACATTTGTAGAGAATTAAACATCAGCAGGCTCTGCATAAGTAAAGACTGCTGCTGTGCTTATAGTCATTCATAGAGGATGCGAAGCTATTAACATTTTAGCCTCTGCAATATACTGCAGGTGATAGCACACCATGCAAACGCTGTGTGTGTGAGAGAGAGTTTAGACTTGTATGCCTGCACAACACGATCTGTGAAAACACACACACACACACACAGTATGTACTGCTCAGTAAAGTATTTCTAAAGAGAGATACTGTATCGGCAGTGATGAGGATGTCATTTCAGATGGTAATTAAGCTGCTACTTGTCAGTCTGTGTGTGTTTGTGTGTGTGTGTTTTCCATTGGGCTCCGCACTTTACATAATTAGCCATCCAATTGAAGCAGAAGATGGAGGAGGAGGAAAGCTATTAACTGAGATGCTTCACAAATATTCAGGGTATAGAGATGGGGGGTGGAGACTATGCTAGTCAAATCTCTTCAGCGCGCACACACACACACACACACACACACACACACACACCAAACTCTCAAAATCTGTTTTCTTTCTCTCCTGTTTTTCCTCTCTCTGTGTTCCCATTATTTACTTGCCTTGGCTGTAACTGTGAAGGATTATCTAATCTCCCCCCACCTCACAGAGTGACAAGTCTTTGTTTTGATAAACAAACCAACAAGGGCCTTGACTGTCATTGTGGTGTTTCATGTGAATGCCCCCCCCCCCCACACACACACACACACACACACACACATTTAGAGACTGCTGTCAAAAATCTTTAAAGTTCAAAAATCATATCTTCATCCTGACAGCAAGGATAAGGACATCGATAAAGAATTCCACAGGCACTAAGTATGCCTTGGTCTCCTTTTTGTGTGTGTATCTACAGTGTGTTTATGTGTGTGGTACTATACACACTGAGGCAGCAGTTGCACTCGACGGAAGAGGCTCTTGGCTATGGACGTTATCCACAGTAATCCTCACCACGTGAGGCGCTCACACACACACACACACACACACACACACACACACACACACACACGGCTTGAAAACTTCTTCCAGAGGACACTATGAAGTGATGCACACGTGGCACTGTGACACGCAGCGTTTGGTGTTACCGTTTGTGAATAATGGAGTTATTGAAGTCCGCTATCCGTCAGTGGCGTTAGAAAACTCTTGCATATTTACACACCTAGCAGACACAGAGCAATATTAGTATTTGTTTCGAGTTGTGTCTCTGGCAACCTGATTGATGTAAATCCAAAATTCAATTTCTTTTTATGTCCGTTTTGGTCTCAATCAGAACTTTCTGAAAATGGCTGCCTGCTGCTAGAAACAGGGTTGATAATAGTAGAATGAGCCAGCCTTAAAGCCAAAACCAGTGAAATGACTTTATGTAGTAGCTTGTTTATAAGTTTGGTAAATGTTCTACTGTGAAAAGAGTAGGAGCTGCTGTATGGCTTCAGGTTACATCTTTCGGCCATTGCTCCGATAGGTTTTTGACATTTATTACATTTTTTGTAGTGTTTAAGCACTACTTTGCCGTTTTCAGTTTTAAATGATGAAGTAAGACAAGTAAAATGATTTATTGCCTACCATATCATTGAATGCAAGTGCAGGCTATGTTTATTATGAGCAAGCTAGTTTTTTTTCTTCTATTTAATCTCCTCTTGGGGGTGGTAGTAGCTCAGTCCATAGGGACCAAAGTATGGAAGGTGGACTGGTAGCTGGAGAGGTGCCAGTTCACCTCCTGGGCACTGCCAAGGTGCCTTTGAGCAAGGCACCAAACCCCCAACTGCTCAGCACGCTCATCCATGTGCAGCCCCCTCACTCTGACATCTCTCTATTAGTGCATGTATAGGTCCTGTTTGTGCATGTGTGTGTATTTCGGGCCTGTGTAATGTGTGTAACTGCAACTGAGTGAAAAATGTGAATTTCCCCTTTGCAGGATAAATAAAGGCATGTCCTCTTCTTCTTGCCGTCTTTCTCCTTCCCTCACTTTTTATTTCCTGTAATGGACACACAGTGATTTGTAGAGAAACCCTGAATTGTAAAACACAACGCTCTGTCCCACCCCAGATTTAGGAAGTAGTCCATTCTAAGCACTTTGAAGAATAACATCCCCATCAGACAGTAAAACTCAGGAGGAGGTCAGCAAACTCACAGGGCTTATAAAAGATTGTGCCGTGCTCGAAGCAGAGATGAATTTATCAGGATATCAAAAAGGGGTTGATGTAGCGTCAATATGAAACAGTAAGCAGTTTCGTGCAACAGACATATTGAAAAGGCTTTACACTTGGGATGAGGTAAATCCGTAGAGCTTTATTAACATGTGACAGATATAGTCAGTATCTAAAAACAAGCCTCTGCACATTCGATTTCAAGTATGATTTTGTAATGGACATTATACTGTCCTATTCTTGCTTGCTGTATTCTAGACCAGGAACAATAAAGTGACTGAATCGTTCCCACACTGTTTTCACAGCTTAACCCCACCGCTGGTAAAAAGTCATAGAAAAGGCATTCCTCAAAAGTCTCTCTGAGGTGGATTATTCAAAGCAAATCGTCTTTGACCTGAAGGATGTTAACGTTATGATTAATGACTGTTTGTGATGATTTATGGGAAAAAATCACCGCTCGCATGCACACACTCAAAATTGTATTCAAAGCAAATCGTATTTGACCTGAAGGATGATGAAGTTATGAATAATGGGTTAGGGTTAATGAAAGGGCACTTTGGGGGGACTTCGACTGGCCAGACGGCTCATTTAGGCCAAACAGAGAGTAATTTGTGGGGGCACCTAGGCTGTGACTTTAGAGCAAATGTGAAGAATGGAACTGCCCTGTTAAAACACAGACACATCCTGTTAAAAGAAATGCAATAGAAGAACTATTTAGCACTCAAAGCAAGAGCATTGCGGTCATTTGTCCTAACTTTTATGATTACAGTCTGTAATCTGGCTGTTATCATAGTGAAAATAAGAAAATGTTCTCTGATAAAGTAAGATAAAGTAAGTTTGATTTATGGTTTTGCCCTTGCTGAATCTTCCTTACTTGACCGTGCATTCAATTTTTGTCGCATCAGACGAGGGTGGATAAAGATACATCAGTAAATGTACTTAATGCTACAGTTTGTTTTAAAGTATCTTTGGGGGCATTTTAAAGTTTTGTTAGGCTGAAATAGTAGAGAAATGACACAACATGAGGGGAGAGAGAGAGTTGGGGAATGACCATGGATGTATAATAAGAACTGGATACAGCGTTCGAGGAGGAGTCCCGTTCTTTCCTTGTTGCTAAGTGACGCGTGAAGCCAAAAAAGTAGAGACGACATCGGCGGAGCCGGCTACTTGCGGTTTAGCACTACAGCTAACTTAAAATGGGGATTAAATGATTTAATCGAGTGGCTCTCCTAGACTTTCCAAATGTTATCGGACTGAATGGATACAATTCTGATTCATCCGAGTCATTTTGCTGGGGGTTGTGAAGCTCAAAAAAGGTATGCACTGATTTACAGACGTCTCTTTTGCCCTCTAAGTCTATGGGAAAAAATTATTTTTAGGCCCAGTGGCATCACGTGATGGACACAGAAGTTGTAATCCCACTGTTTGGCAAGCAAATGACACGCAAACCGGAGACGGTTCGTGGTTAGCCCATTAATCCCTCTGCCTCTCCCTCATGTTAGTGTGTTTCTATGCGTTTCGGAGTGAAGAAAAAAGGCCAGGACAGTTTAACAAATGCTCAAGATTAAGGAGATCAGCAATAGAGGTGTGAATCTTCACTGATCTCCCGATTCGATTATGATTATCATGTCAGCGATTCGATATCTCGATACAAATACATTTTTCTATTAAAAGCCATATAGGATATTTATTTCATAGCTTTTCAAGCTTCAAAAACAAAACATTCTGCAGTGCTCTAATACTAAATAAATTGGATACATAAAACTACAGCACTGAGCACATGGCACTTCCTGAATGTGCAAAACATAACAGAATATGTAAACAGAAATGCTGTTAGGCCTACATTAAATTGTAAACAGAAATAATCGATTATGGCCCGGCCGATTATCGAGGCAGCATCGTCCATGTCCACGAGTCGATGCATCGATTATTTGATTCATTTCAACACCTCTAATCAGCAAAGGAGTGTGTGTATGTGTGTTATGTGTGTGTGTGTGTGTGTGTGTGTGTGCGAACATGTAGCCAGTACATTAACTGTACCTGTAAAACTAAAGTAACAGTATCCTCGTAACTTGTAAGATTCCAAACATATGTAGATATGGGGGAAGAGATGAAATCTTTTCTTGTACCACAGTAACTTTGCTCTGCCTCATTTCCAACAACTCCAGCAATACTGTATGTTCAACAAACGAAAACAGCCTTGTACTGCTGAACTCCTCCACATCTGCTATACTCTACTGAGCTGTACCTCCTGTTTAGTGTTACCACTGAGTATGCAAATGAAATGTACAGTAGCTACCTTTACAAGGCTCTTCTGCCTGATGCTTAGTCCAACACAATGGGTGTTTGTGGTTGGATGGCATAAAAAAAAAGCACCAGTTTATGTTAGGCCGTAACACACTTTAACTCGTAAACTGCAGTATGCACACCTGCATGTACACCCAACCAGTGAACCACAGCTCCATCGGGGGGCAGCAAAGTCAAAGAGAGCCAGCTGCTGTTGACACCAGCTCCTCATTTGACTTGTTGGAAGATGGAACAGGGAGGAGATGAGAAGGGTGGTAACAGGAATGAGGGACAAAAACGAGAAAAGAAGGAGATGCCTTTAGGTGACAAAACAAACTGAATATCATGTTGCAAAGCAAACAAAAGTCAAATTTAGGGTATTTTACAAAAAGTGCAATCAGATACATCTGCCCACAGAGGGCAAGGTACCATCTCCAGCAAAGGAGTATTCTGGATTTTCTTTTCCTTTTTTATCCTTAAAGTCAGTTAGTCTCTCTGGGAACCCTCCTCCCTGCTGCCGTGAGGGGTTTGGAGACTTGTCAATTTCTCAGATGGTGGAACACTGAAGGCTTGATTTCCTCTAAGTGTTCTCTCTCTCTCTCTCTCTTGTGTGTGTGTGTGTGTGTGTGCATGTGTGTGTGTGTGTGTTTGTGCATGTGTGTGTGTTTGTGCATGTGTGTGTGTGTGTGTGTGTGTGTGTGAGGGAGAGAGAAATAAGAGAGAATGAAATGAGAAACAGTAAGCAGGGGAAGACGGATGCAGCACTTTCCCATCCTCCCTATTCTGCATAGTGTGCCACAATGAGAGTCAGGGTTTACATAACCGACCACAGCTCCTAAGCACACATATAATTACAAATGGGGATTAGGGAGCGACAGCATAATGTTCTAAGTAGCGAAAAAACGGAAACGAACAGATCGTTTTAAAGTGCAGTAAGATCTGTTTTTCTCCCGGGTAAACATTGTCAAACAAATGTCTGTCTCTCCACTGCTGCCTCTCTGGCATTTTTACATCAGCTTTTTCTTGTTCCTTTCGTTTTCATGCACTGTATGAATCCATGGAGCCGAGTTGCGTCAAACACTGTCCGCATACTGTTCCTGCACAGGAGAACGACTGTCAACTCGCCATGAGTCTGTCTTCTGGCGCCTGAGGCAGGAAACACATTCCCTGCCTTCCCTCTTCAGTGAGAGAAGAGAGGACATTTCGCTCTGTATTTCGCCTGCATGTGCTCAGGGAAATTACCGCAGCTGGCATCCACCGGAATTAAAATCTACATGACCTCCAATCACTTAGCGACCTTCTCTCAGCAAAACCATCATCTCAGCAAGAGGAGAGGTATGGAATAAGAGGAGAGTGAAATCAGGATGAATTTATTTCATAGCGAAAAGAAAAAAGAAAAGCGCAGGGTTGCGCCCATAGCCGAAACCACAGAACTCGGCTCGAAAACAAACGTGTGACACGCTTGATAATGCGGAAGATACCAAACTCATTATTCTGCTCAATTCAACGATTATTCAACAGCGGGAAGCAGATACGTGTTAAAAGACAAATGGAACAAAACTGAGGAGAGGAGTGAATAGAAGGGGCCTGTTGTTCCTTGTTGGGACTGGGAATTATATAAAAAATAAGAAATGCAGGCATGGGCTTTTCTAAACCCAGCACAATACAAGCACGTTTCAGCTTTAAATGAAATTGGATTAATTTAGCATGCTTCCCTAGGAAGCAAAGCAAGTCGAACACACCCAACCACCCAAACGTGCGCGCACCCAAACACGGGGACACACACACACACACACACACACACACACACACACAGTTAGGCTTAGGTATGTTTCTGTGCAGCTATGTTTAATAAGCTGAAGAAAAATCAAAAAGAAAAAGTAGTCACGAAAGAGCAAAAACATTGAACAGGACAACACATTCATTTAAAGCTACAGTGTGCAGTTTCTGTCGCCCCCCCCCGAGGAATTCTAATGACAACAACACTGTCGGCGTGTCCACATGATACAAGCATTCCGTGATCGCACACCGCCCCCAGCTTTGTCGCAACTCATTTGGCTGAATGTAACGGACGTTCATTAATATCAAAATGTTGCACACTAAAGCTTTAAATGCCCAGACTACAACATTTTACTGCCTTGCATTTTATTTAATACAAAAAAGCACTAAGTAAAATGTAACAATCTGGTGCATTTAAAGCATAATTTTAAAACTTCCTATGGGACAAATCTGTTGAAAATGAGCAATTTTCTTTACAGAGAATCTACAGGAAGGATCAGATGTGTATATGTTGACACACACCTATTGTTTCCAAAGCTCAGCATGCACTAAAGATTTCAAGCAGTGTTTCAGAGCACCTTGACACATCTATTCTAAACTTAGTCAAACTGTTTCCCTGCGTCACAGCGGCTGCTGACACCTCTCAAGACATAAGGACAGAAAGATATATCACTTTTTTTCCACGAGAAACCTACTATATTCATCGTTCTGCTTGATACATGGCGACATTTTTATTTTTTATTTTTTTCAATCATACCATATGCTTGTTAGTTACACACCCCCCAAACAAAAAGCAAGCATTTCGCTGTGTTAAGAAAACAAGACAGGTGATTTAACTTGTGGCAAACACTCGGCGAAGAGATAAAATGCAAAGTATCATTGTTTCACCAGCAACCGTTCTAGACGCATTACTGTCACTCCAAAATGAGTATGATACAGTGACATTAGTTGCAATGGCGAACTGCAGGTGCAGCTGCTGCTGATGCCGCTTCAAATCTACCACCTGCAGAGTCCCACAGAGGCATCAGAGAGGCCAGAGAGCCTCTACTGTCGGTCTGTACATGTATCAAAACCCCCCACACTATACATTGTAAAGCAAAACTCAAGGAATTAAAGTCTAACTTAATCTATTACTATTCTATTACGTATCGTATTTTAACCTTCTTAATCCTCCTGTTGTCTTTGGTTGGTTTGACCCGTTCTCAAAGTTTCTATAGTCTCGCTTTGCCAGACCTTCTCCACAGCGCTGCGGAGGAGGGTCTGGCTAGTCCATACAGCAATCTGGGATGGGAGAAAAACATAGCATTTCTTTAAACCAATCACAATCGTCATGGGCGGTGCTAAGCACCGAGCGGAGTCACGGTGCCGCTGCAAAATAGCCTCGGGAAGGAACTTGTTTTGGTGGAACATATGTACGTTCAAAAGTTGTTTTAGTCGTGCGACAGAAAACTCAGATTGGACAGATAGTCTAGCTAGCTGTCTGGATTTACCCTGCAGAGATCTGAGGAGTTGTTAACCATAGTCCTCAGAAATCCACCGGAGTTTAAAATTACAAAACAAAGAATGCGAAAGGTAATGAGACATCCGAAAACGGACATCCGAAAAAAGTGACATCCGGTGGAATTTCCGGCAGACCGAGAGCAATCCCGGAAGTGGAACGTAGTGGATTTAGACTAAAGTTTCTATAACTGAAATTTGGTTCTCTTTCAACCTAATTGCCCCAAAATAACATGGATGGTTCCATACTAGGGATGCAACGAATATAGATTTTGTTGGTACGATTATAGTTTGAAGAATAATCACGGTTTCACGATTATCAAGATTATTATGCATTAACTTCACTACTAATTTATGAAATCACATCAACACTACATTTTAATGTGTTATATGATGCTGTCTTTTGAAACAGAAATAACACAGTAACAGTTTTGAAAAATATTATATTATCAATCATTAACCTTTTTATTTAAATTAATCAGAAACGATTAGAGACTAGAGGTGAATCAGTCACACCACAAACAGTGCTGCCCCTTCTTAAGAAGAAGCCCGCCCTTTTGGGGCTAGAAACGACCCTGCAAGCTGGAAGAGCTGCTAGGCAAGATGCAACTGTCACAGGGAGATTCGCAGCATGTTGCCAAGGAATAAATGCGACGGAGAGATCTCTTTGCAACCTTATGTCCCATAGGGGACGAAGAAGAGAGAGTAAGTAATGTTAAGTGGTAATGTCAGTGACATGATTGAGCTGTTGCGTTGTTTTGACTCGTACGAACGTAACGCTATCGTCAGCTCACTCACTGTAAATGCAAACGTCGGCTTCTGACTCGTTAGCTGTTAACTGTAACGTTACCGTTAACATTAAACAGGCTAGCGTTAGCTAACTGGTAACGTTAACAAACATAAAAGTCGCTAGCAAGCTTACCAACTTGGGTTGAATTCCCCGTTGTAGCTGCAGCTGTCGTGAGGTCAGGGTCTGGCTCTGCTCTGCGTTGTCCTGGTGTTTGCTAACTTGATACAAAAACAAATTGCGACAGTAGTAGCACTCTGTCGCGGTGACCGGCTACTGATTTCATATATGTAGCGCGTGTGTGGCGCGTGTGCGTTTATGTTGTCAAGGAGGTTTAATAAGAACTGCACAATGACACTGCCACACATGACGTGCAGTCAGTTAACACTCGGTGTAGCGGAGCTTTAACGATACATTAACAGTGACATTTAAAGCGCGGTTATAGTAAAATCGGTTAATTGCTGCATCCCTACTCCATACGCTCTTAACTGACTTTCATTTTCAATTTGAAATCATTACCTTGACTAAATGTTGACAGTCTGTATAATTATCCATCAACATCCTCTGATCTTAACTATCAGTCAAAATAATTCGCAATTTCTGCTTTTTTAACACAAAATTAGATATAATTTCTTATAAATTAGGTTTATTGTCCATAAATTCAAAACAATCCAAAAAAAAAAAAGAAAAGAAAAAATAAGTTTTTGTTTATTTTGACCCAGGAGGACAACACAAGGGTTAAAAAAAGATCTACATGTAAAGGTTATCATAGCAAGCCGAGAATAAAGCTAAAAAACGGTTAAACATACTGCTGTCAAATATCTATATTTGACAGTTTCGGAGAGAAATGTATTTTCAATTGCTCTGTATGTCTGGCACATATTGCAGAATTGACAATAAAGTTGACTTGGCTTGATATAGCACATGCTCTGAAGTCCACTGTCCTGCTTTACAAGGCTGATAGCGCCACCATTCTTCTCCGGCTAATTATTTTCCCTCATCTGTCTCCATTCTTATTTGCCGTCCCCTTCTATAACCCATCCCCTTTTTGCAACCTCTTTTCTCCATTTTCCTCATCTTTCCCATCCTCCATTTTACACTCTCGCCCTCTTTGTCCTGTGCAAGTATGTGAGCACTGGCCTGTTAGTCAGGGCAGACCTTGAAGTGTCATTTTCTCGGTCTGCTGAAATAAATGTCCCAGCAAAAAGGTGCTTATCACCCGTTTAAGGTAAGGAAGTGGGGCTGGGAAGAGACAAGGGAGAGAGAAAGGCGTAGGTGAGAGGGAGTTACAGTGCAGTGGTCAGGGAAAGGAAGGGAAGGGCTGTTTTAATCATCATCCGTCCTTAAATCAAAAAAGTGAACTGAAGTCAGAAACGCAAACACACAACTCGGTTGTTTTACTACAAATTCAGCTGTCTGGCATTGAGGGAAGAGGAAGATGAAACCATTTTCACTCCAAGTGACAGAGCTAAGAGCAGCGCTGAATGCTGAATCCCGATTCCTCAGATTCTAAAGACTTCCTCACCCCTCCTTCTCTGAGTGACTTCTATCTACTTTATGATAGCACAGGAAACATCTGGAAGGCTCCAGTTGAACATCTTATTCCATCTCACTCAGCAACAATGGCTTTCTCCAAATGCCAACAGCTAAGCTGAAAAAAAAGAAAAGAAAAAAATGCTGAAAGTTGAGTGGCTGTGCAGCGTGTACTCAGACAGCTGCGTGGTTATCAACCTTGAAGTGATGTTTTTTATTCAAACCAAATTGCCAACTGTTAGACGGGAGCTTGCTGCTTCATGCATCAACTCATCTTGCCAAACGTAAACATAACCTTTGGAGGATAAGCCACAAACATTAACTAATAATAATTCTTCCTTGTTTTACAATCATAAAAGCACTTTTGGCTCTTAAGCTCTATCTTAACCATGATTTATCTGTCAGGTCAAAATAAAACGGATGACAACTGTTTAATGTTAGCTATGTCGCTTCAGGTTAATTAAAGTAAGTAAAGTAAATAAAAAAAAAAACTAGAGACAAAAAATACCAGGTGAAAACATATATTTTTTTTTTTTCCAAGGATAAACTATTGAGAGCATCATATCTTGACCGGAAAAGTTAAAAGCCACAATGTTAAAAATGATGGACAATCTTTGAACAATGTTGTTGAAAAATGTTAATGGCAGGATTGCTATACAGTTTTATGAAATGTTGAAGGGTCAGTCCACCCACACATTAAGTTCTGTTTATTTTTTATTGGGAGCACTACTTTGAAAAGAGTTGTATACTGTAATCTCATCCGTGGCTTAAAATAAAAATGTCTTAAATTTTGAAAAAAAAAAAAATCTTGGCTCAGTCTATCTTGGTTATCTTGGCTTGGAGCATTTATAATAAAAAGCCTGCATTGTGAACTGGAGGTGTGAAGTTCTAAAGACAGGAAGGGTCTAATGAAAGACACAATCAAGCTGAATTGAAATGTAGATTCCAGAGCTCGACTTATAAGGACTGAAAGTTAGGCTCTCTCAGCTTCTGATACATACATGTTGACCATTTGATTTTAACCTGTCACTGACTAGTCCCCTAATTTAATGGAATATATTAAATCGATGAAGAACGTCTGTTAGATATTGCAGATGCCAATGGTGTATGCTTACACATTAAATGTTAATGCCATTTCCTGCGGATTATCTAAAACAGGGATATTCAACAGGGGGTCCTCAGAGTCAATGCTCTGAGGTTGCTCTTGGTGCTCTTGTTAATTTTTGAACGTTTTTTTCAAAAATGAAAAAGTCTTAGTATGAATAGTTCATGAATGAACATATTATTAGCAAATTTAAATCCACACTGCTTACTGGCCAAAACATACCTTTAACGTGCATGCAGTCCCACTTGTTCATACTTATTGCTCAAAATTTTGAGACAACTAGACAGACATTACAACTGCATGTAGTACAACTAAAATATGACAATAAAATGCTAAACCACTCAACCTAGGGGTGAGATAAAAGATGCAGAAAGATCAGTATAGCTTCATATTTTGTCGGTTTTCATGTGAACGCAGCGCCATATGACTGTGAATATGTTTGTGTGTGTGTATGTGTCTAAATGCCTTCTTTTTTTAAATAACTGTACTTATGTTTAGATTTTTTTTAAGTGTCTATTAGGGCTGTCAAAATAACACGTTAATTTCGATTAATTAATCTGAGAAAAAAATAACGCGTTAAAAAAAAATAACGCAGATTAATCTATTCCATATTGACGTTTGACCCGGAGCCGTTTTAGCCACCATTGGACTGTAAAATGAAGGAGGGAGATGAGAATGTGCTGCCTGGATCATTGATTGGAACATTTACTTGTAAAAATCTTCTTCCTGTCAACCCTGGCTACCGAAATCTGGTGCCACTGATATGTCTGCGCTTCTCTCTGATGCCCTGAAGACGCTACAGGCAACACAAACACCGCTGCACGTGACGCTAGTTAACACTATACTTGACAGCAGCTAACGTTAGCCTACCGTTAGCTAGTAGCTGGAGTAAACACGGTTAAAATGCTGACAGCTAACGCTAAACGGTGTAAAGTTTGACCGTGTTTCACTGTAGAGGATTCAACACCGGTATGTAACAATCTGCAGCTGCCGTCGGAGAAACAACACAGACGGTGCGTTCAATGAAACTGGTAAACTACAGCCTCGTGGTGCATTTGAAGTTATTGTAAATGTTCTTTTCCCATCTGATGGTTGTTTTTGTCGTTCAACAGCAATTTACTAGTGAAATAAGTTATTGTTATACATTATTAAATCATTTCATTTTGACCATATGGCCTTAGCAATAAACAAGCCGTTCTTTAACTCACCGACTGTTGTTTAGTACCCTTTTTTTTATTTTATTTTTTTACTTTCTTAAAAAGTATCGGTTCAGGCACCGTTAATTATGTATGCGATTAATTTTGATTAATTAATCACAGAGTATGTAATTAATTAGATTACATTTTTTAATCGATTGACAGCCCTAGTTTCTATCAGTGAAACCTAAAACAGAGGCAGCACAATTAACAATTTTTTTTCCCCCATCTAGGGGTTAAGCCTAGATCAGTTGTGTACGTTGTTTTTGTTCATTTAAGCTTGATAATTTAAAGTGTCTCTTCAAAATGTTGCCATTTTAAATTAATTAAGGAGAAAATATGAGGTTTGCAACTGCAACGTACTGAATAAGATCCATGTACAAAATGCAGTACACGGGTCTGGTTTGACATGTGGAATCAAAATCATACGTGGCAGTAATTGGTACCTGATCTTAAGAAATGATTCGCACAAAGACAGCCTCGCAGCTATGCAAGGGCTATTATAGGGCTCCAGGATTAAGGGAGACTTTCAGGGAGATCACATTGTTTCCCCTGTCTGTGGGTGGAAAAGACATTTAGACAAGCATTCAAATGTTGCCACTCTAACACTGATGGAATTGGCTTTTTTTTCCATATCTGAGGAATCAACCTCATCTGAATACAAATGGTTTTGGAAAAGATTTTTTTTTTAAATTATTTTCATAACAATAGATTAATCATTGTGCACAACACAATGCACAGTAATTGTGGCAGCCAAATGTAAGAGTTAATCATAGAGTCTGCATGTGAATGAGAGATTGCAGTATATTAAGAACTGCTAGTCAGTCACACTTTGTTGAAATGGGTAGATGCTGTGAATGCTGTGGTATTGTCACCCAGAGGTGAACTTTAGGGGTAAGCAACATGAACGTATATACCTCTGTTATGATGTTTCAAATGTATGGTTTTATTTCTCTTGTTCTTTGCAGTACAAAAATTATATCCGCCAGATAATTAATACATCATCTGCAAAATTAAGCATTTTCTTGAAAAAGTACTTTCCCCCCCCCCCCACTTTTCAAGCATAACCCAAGGATAGAGTAAATCGTAATACCCAGGTTACAAGATTACAAGATGTAGAAAGGTGGTAAGCATCAATGTCATCCAATCTCTGTTCTGCCATTACTACCTATGATTAAACTGTAACGGCCATGTGGCAACCTATTATTTCACTGCCACTATGAATGAACATCGAGCAAAATGAGCAGGTAATTGCATGCCGTGTGTGTTCTGGTTGTTCTACCTTTATGAGAACCGATGCGATTGATGTGATTAAGGGGCCCGTGGGCCAAGTTTGGTCCGTGCTCGCTTTGTTTTGGCCTGCTATGGCATTTGACATGCTCTTGCTTATTCTCCTCTTAATTTGAAAGTGCTGTAAAATCCTAACCGTAATGACTACAAAACAAACAAATTATTTGCAGCTAAAAAGTACTTAATCTGAGTTTTACATGTAAAGCACAGTGCTGGTAAACTTAGATTATATTCGTATTATCTACCAAGAATTCCAAGAATTATGGTATTCATTTTTTTTAGGACAGATAACATTTTGGCCCTTCATATGTAAAAGTTTGGGCACCTCTGGTTTAAGCAGTGCATTGTCTTCAGTAAAAGCATTAAGAAAGAGGAAGCCAGCACTATACTGAGTGATGTCACCATCAACGATCTGCGGTGGACACACTTCGAACCATCAGCTCAGGCTCAGAGCCATCACGACTCCTCTACACTGACAGTAGGGAAAACACAGGCACTTACTGTATGTGGGCGGTGGCATCTTGTCAGAGAAAATGCAATATGCATTAGACACAACCCAATCTGTCCCCACTGGAATGGTGTGTGTGTGTGTGTGCAGCCGAAAGACAGAAAGAGGCGAGTCGCAGTGGGATCGCCTGGCGCTGGGCTGGCACACCGTCAGACAAACACACTTCATTACAGGCCTATTTACCTGATTAACTGGGCTACTTTATCAGCTGCACAGCACTCTGCAACACACAACTGTCAGCAATACCCTGCTCCCTAAAAGCTCCCCTCCCACACCCACACAAACAGACCCACACGCGGTTTACAAACACAAAGCTTGACTGACTGACTGACTGAACGGATGACTGGCTCGCTCAATCGAGGCAGCAGCGCGCATGAATTCGGTCTCTTGGCAGAGTCGGCGGACAACATCAAATATACCTCCCCTGTAGTCTTGAATTAATGTCACCTCTTGCAAGTTAGACTCAAATACGACCTGAGTAATCTGGGGAAAAATATTTGGGTAGCCTTTTTCATGTAATGGAATGTTACAATCAAAGAGGAATGAAGCCTCGAGCTGCTTCCCAAAGACGAGAGAGAGCGAGGACAAAGCATCTTGAAAGATTATCATTACAGGAGGGTATTCGTTTCCTTTCTCTTTGCTTTTTGTGGATCTGACTGCAGGCTATTTGAGAAGAAAATCATTTTCCGGCATCACTTTTTAAAGTACTACACCGAACTAAACCGCAGATGGAAGTGCTAAGTTACAAAAATAACCTTTTTTTACACTTTAGCAAATGATTAAAGCTGGCACAGCAGAAGACAATAAAAACAGGTTACACAAATAAAGATATTACATTTTAATTCCACAAGCCTTATCACCTGAAGGGTGTATAAGGGCAAAATTGTTCCTTCAAACTATGTTACTACATGTGCACAGTGTAGAACTTTAAGCAAGCAACTTCGGTCTTCTCTTCGTCATGTGTGCCTGTTGGGGGCCGCACAGAGCCAAGCTGAATCCAGATCACAGGCAGATGGGTTTTTGGCAGGGCTACGCTCCCGGTCACAACCCAGACGAGAGGGGTCTATCAGGGCCAGAGCCCCGGCATCATACACCTGCACGGGGCATTGGCACTGCTTGGCTAATTACGACCACACACACACACAAACCCAAGTGTTGGGGGTAATAAAAAAAGCATTTTCAATTATGTGAATGGATGCAAACATATACAGGGCGCAGACAAATACATGGTCACACAAAAACAGGGAATGATGATATCCATTGCTTTTTATACGTCATATTCAGTATGTGCACATATTCAGAACACACACACACACACACAGTCCCATGCTGACACTACATCTGTTTGTGTGATAACACAGCAGACCTCTGATCACAGGTGCTGTCATGTCTCATGGGGTGGGGTAAAGAATACGTGCAAAACAGAGGGGGAGTGTGTGTGTGTGTGTGTGTGTGTGAGTATGAGAGAGAGAGAGAGCGAAGTGGAGATGGATAAACAGGAAGATGCAAAAGTACAAGAAAGGGAGAGATTTTCAGGACAGCGAATGAAAAAGATGAAACAGAGTAAAAGGGAAAAAACACAGACACATGAGAGATAAGAGACAGAAATCATCTGTATACTAAGGCTGGCACAGATACCAGAAAACAGAGCAGACAGGAGCGCTGTTGCCTGTTAGCTGTCACCTGGTAAGATCTTTGATGTCCTCAAACAGTCTAAAATATCTGCCAGGTTGTATTTTCAGTCCGGTGAAGAAAATTGCTAACATTTTAGCTCTCAGTGGAAAAGAAGAAATTACACAGAGCAATGTGCTCCGTTTAATACAAATTTGATGAAAATCATCTTGAGACTTTCCTGATGATTCCATTACTTGGTTTCCAAAAATATCATTAGTGCAAAATGTGCTAAAACCCCTTCCACGAGGCCATGGTTTTCTCAAGTTATAGAAAGCGACAATGGTACATGAGGAGTTTTGTTTGTTTTTGCATGTGTTTGTAATGTAAAAAATTCAAAATAGGGTGTTGGCTGTTAAATTTTACTTTATATTTACTAAAATCAAGTGGGACTAATAATGACATGCTGTTCCGTGAGTATATCTATAGAATATTTTTCGTATAAGTCATTTGAAGACAATTTCAACACATTCCTTACTAGTCAATTATATCATTTACAATCACCAAGTGATAAGGTATAATAGAGAGATAAAGTGCCAACTAAAGGGCATTTTACTTTATTTATTCAGCTTTTTTTATTTGGGGTTTCTACTAGAACATGTTAACATGCTTTAATGTTCTAAAATCATTATTTTTCTCATATGGTCTATCTGAATATACCTGTATTCATCCTCAGTCTAAAATCGCTAAACTGCCCTCCCGAAAAAGACCAGTCTCCTCTGATCGGTCAGTGTTTCCGGGTCTTCCGGGTCTGCACTATATATATATATATATATAAAGAGTTTTAAAACACCATTTCTGAATTCAAGCTGAGTGCATTCCTCTGTGGATTGAGCGTTTTGATACTTTCACAGAATTTATGCAGTATAGCACCTCAACCTGCTTTATAATCAGAAAGGACATGGGAATCTCACTTTTTACAATATGGGACCTTTAAAAGGAAATCCTGACGCAATGTGAGAAATACTTCCAATGCATGCAAAGGGAATCCATCTGAAAAAAACAAAAGTGTAGTCTGATCTCAACTTTTAAACTAAGACAGACAAAAGAGCGTACTTACATGTGAGCATAATGTCATCAGCAAAGGCCAATCAATGTAATGTAAATGTGTAACCTTTGTGACACTCCCGGGGAGAGAGCTGATCTCGATCATTTCATCATACAAGCACAATTCTCTGTCGTACCGTATACCGTGCTTGAGATCAATAGCAAGTGCCATGTGTGGAGACATCTCTGTGGTTGTTTGATATTGTCACTAGGGAGCTACAGGGGCTGCTTAAAAGCATGAAGCAGATGGATAATAAACTATTCCACAGGCATTACTAAACCAATTCCATTCGTTCCAAAGAGCTGCACATTCATTTTGGAAAAAAGAAAATACTACGTCGTTTCATGCCCAACATTTCAAATCAAAGCAATTTCTTCGTCACAAGGGTTATCGCTTTCGAAGCAGACAAGAAGTAGCTTCAAAAATATTCTACTCTGAAGTGTAATACGAATAATCATGAAAGCATGTAAAAGCTAAAGAGATCAGACTAATTTGTACATTTAATTTGCCAACATCCAGACCTTGTGCTATTTGCAGATGATGTTGTCTCACTGGTTTAATTAGACCGTGAGCTCCCATGTGCAGATTGCAGCGGAGGGTCAAACAGTCAGAATGAGTCCAGGAAAACGGTGGACTGCTCAGCTCGGGTGAGCTCTTAAAAAAGACTGCTGAAATAAAGCCGGCTTTTTATTGTTGCAGAAGGGGAAAGGTAGTGACGGCTGTGCTCACTGTGGTGGAGAAGGCGGCGCTCCAAATCAAAGCTCTCCATTTACTGCTCAGTCCTCTTTCCGACCCTTTACCTGCGGTCGCATGCTTTGGGTAGTGACCGGGAAAAAAAAAAAAAACAGATCGCTGACACAAGGGGATGAGATTCCTCCACAGGGTGGCCGGCCTCACTCTACGCGAGAAAGAGAGCAGTGCAGAAAACTGAGAGGTCTCCGGTATCGAACTGCTGTGCCTTTGCACTGACGGGAGCTCTAGCTGAGCTGGTTCAGGATGTTCAGGCCCGACCACAGAGCAGACCCAGAACACACAGGAGGGATTACTGATCCCCCAGGAACAGCTGGGG